>NC_072474.1:81504189-81804189 GCF_027574615.1 Eptesicus fuscus | reverse complement strand
ACTTCCACCTAACGTATTGCAACACAATGATCTGAAACAAAAATAAATGAATTTAAATTAAATACATAAACTATCAATTCCACAAAAGTAATATTGACTGTACTAGGTAAGTTGTAACAAAATATGTAGGCCTAATAACTTTTATGTTTACTTATACTATCCAATATATATTATAAAGTAACACATATATGTATAAAAATGTTAAAAATACAAATTTATTCCAACCTTAAGATGTTGTTTACCAGTATGTTGGGAGGGAAATAATAGGATAGTGGAATGAGGGATCTTTAATAATATTTATAAGTATTTCATAAAAATAAAGAGTATCCTTACCCAGCCAGCCTGGCTCAGTGGTTAAGTGTTGACCTATGAACCAGGACGTCAGGGTTCAATTCCTGGTCAGTCCATATGCCTGGGTTGTGGGCTTGGTCCCCAGTTTGGGGTGTACAGGAGGCAGCCAACCAGTGATTCTCTCTCATCATTGATGTTTCTATCTCCCTCTCTCTTCCTCTCTGAAATAAATAAAAATATTTTTTAAAAAGTAATAAAGAGTATCTAATATGGCAAATGTTAAAATTTTAGAGATAATATCTAAGTTCAGGACCAGGTCTGGAAAAGGGATAGAACAGGACTTTCAAACAGGGCTTAAGTGATCTCATTGGTGAGAAGAAGAGTGATTATGAGACTGAAGAATCTTGCACAAAATGATAGACATTCATCATGGGACACCTTTGGCCATTTTCATAATCCTTGCATTCTTTGGCATGTATAATTATGGTCTTTAATATTTTGGGGAACACGTACTTTAATTATATATTCTGATGAACAAAAAAGCCATAATTTTCAATGATTCCCAAATATAGAATTTAACAATAGAAAATCAGGATGATGTCTGTGATGACAGAATTTTAGAATACGGAGGTTTTTATTTGATTGCTTTAAAAGGATTTTAATTATAAAAAAGTATCAAATAGTGTAAAACTAATCATAGTTTTGAATGTTTCAATGTTTAAGGAAACACATAAATAACTGCAAGACTTAACTTGGACATTATTTTTTAAACCCTTCTCACCAAATACGCTCTGTAATACCTGAAAGGTAGTATGTGTAATGTGTAAGAGAGTACTTTAAAACAGACTCTAAGGTTTCTAAACTAGCTCTGATATTTTCTAGTTTGTGACATTGGACAAAACCTCTCTAAGCTTTTATATGCTAATCTGTAGTGACAAAAAGAATAGTAGTTATTTCAAGAGAGATTTTTGTACATTAAAATAAATAATGCAGATATACCACTTAGCAAATTACTCAATAATGTTAAGTATTATTACCATTACTAGAGGCCCGGTGCACGAATTCGTGAATGGGTGGGGACCGGCCTGCCTGCCCCGATCAGGACTGATTGGGCCAGGCTGGCTGGGGGGAGGGGACACGAGAGGTTGGCTGGCTGACCCCACCCGCTGGTCAAACTCCCGGTCGAGGGGACAATTTGCATATTAGCCTTTTATTATATAGGATTTATAGTTGCTTTAATTTTAGGAACATTTTTATAATTCTGAAATTAGATTACTAGTGCTATTATGTTGTTAATGTTATATATTACATACAAATATCATTTGCATATGAATGCAAAATTGATAAAGAGGTCTACAGTTCTTTTCCCAGCATTAATTTCTAAATGAAAGAAAAAAATCAACCATCCAAATACACATTCAATACACTTTCTCAATTAACATGGAGATTTCTGGAGATAGGAAGTCAAATAGGGGAGAGAAAAGCAAAGTTAAAGAGAGAAAAAGACAAAAGGTGAGAAGGAAAGAAGAGGGTACTAATTATTTTTTCAGCAATTTGTACGCTGAATACCATAACCCCAATTTCCTCATTAACTAGGTCAGCATTTCTAGTAGGTGTTAGGGGGAAATTTAGCTCATTATTATTTCGCAGTTTGTTCATGGGAGGTACATCGTCCATATGGCTTTGTTGGGCAAAAATAATCATGATGGTATTTTTTTTTTTTTTTTTTTTTAGTTTCTCTGTGTCTCTATTTGAGTAATTTTGTTGGATAACAAGGGAAGTTTATTATTGATCAGTAAGTTGTATTTGTGCTTCTGAGCATCTATGCTAGTTAAAAAAATAAATGATATAGAAAAATGCACAGGCATATATGTAGCTAAAACAATGTATAAGTGTTTTTTTGGATTATGTTGCAAAATTTTCAGGAATATCAGTATTTTATAAATGTGAACATGGATTTATATCTTTGAACCAGAAAATTATATGTAGTCAAATGAATACTCAATTTTTCTCATAAATTAGGAGGATTTAATCTTTATTTTGATATGTAGAATTCTAAAATTAATCACAAAATTCAGAATATTCTGATTATACACACCTTGATAAAAAATTATGCAACTTTCCCATATTTTTTAAAGTAAATATAAAATCTCAGCTGAGAAAAAGCCACCTCAGCAGCTTTAGAGCGGTTATTGTCTCATAACCTTCATTCATGTCAACATTAAATACATCTTGAATTTCTTTTTCAGTCAATAATCTCTTTAGGAAAATCCCCAAGTCTCTTTCCATGTCTTGCTTGTGTCAAGTCATATCCATCAAGCAAAGAAACTCTGTGGAAGGAAATGTTGCAATGAGCTGTAAGGGCAAAAATATCACCAGACTTTGTCTCGTGTTCCTCATACTATTCTGAAGCTACTGAGATACATTGGTGACTGGCCACAGAATTGAGGATGGAGATAGGGAATGTTACCCAGCCTACTGAACTCTTTCTTCATTGAAAAATGTAGAAAACACCAATTAAATAAGGTATACTACCAGTGTCAGTGGAAATAGAGAATAAAAAACATTTATAAAGAGTGATAGCATAGAAGAGAAAGAAAATTCATTTTGCCAGTCCTGTGTTATAGAGAAAAAAAGAGTAATTTCCTAATGCTGTACTTTCGAGGTAAAGTTTAAGTAATATAATATGAAATCTTGTGTTAAAAATAAATTTTAACATTTAGCTTCCCCCTAAAAAAAAAATGCATGTGACATTCCTAGACTTTATATCAAAATGGTTATAAGCTAGCACCATAAAACAGGTATTTTATCCTCAAAATCAAAGCTACAAGCTTCCCTCTTCATCTGACATGATTTGGTAAAAATTTCTACCATTTTTAAAAATCCTTACTCAAAGATATGTTTTTATTGATTTTAGAGAGGAAGGATGGAATAGAGAGAGAGAGGGAAACATAGATGTGAGAAACATCAATCAGTTGCCTCCTGAATGCCCCACCCCTTACCAGGGATCAAACCCACAACCTAAGTGTGTGCCCTTGACTGGGAATGGAACCTGCCACCTTTTGGTGTACCAGATGACACTCCAAACAACTGAGCAACCCAGTTAGTGTCTACCATTTAACCTAAAATATATTTTCTCTGCTTGGATCAACTCTGGAAATTTGTCTTCTTAGAATTATTTTTGTCTGTTTTTATACTGGTATTATTTATTATATTTCTAATGAGAGGGCAGGAAATTTAATTTCACTGTATTTCTTAGTAATTGTTTATGTGTGCTTATAGCACATGAGTGCCTACTGTAAAATTAAGATGTAAGAAGGAATGTTTCTCACACACTGATGATGAGAGGAAATTAAATGGAAAGTATATTCTCTCCCTATAAAAATGCAACATTATTTTTAGTGTAAAAGTCAAAGGAATTCAGCCTCAAAACATGAACAGATGCTGTAAATTTTACTGAGGTTCCCTGCTGGCTAGTTTGTCCAACCACTTCATTTAAGTCTATAATGCAGTTTTAGTCCACAAAGAAACAAAACAAAACAAAAATACTATATTTTTATTTTATCTTTCATTATTTTACTTAGAAGAGAGATTATTGGAATCATTGATAATAATAACACAATCATATATTTTGCCTTACCAAGAGGTTTACAAACCACTAGACCTATGTGACCTATCATATGTCTGACATATAGTACTGACTAATATTTTTATGAGTGTCTAAATGAATGAATGAATAAGTACATAGATGTTACCAGAAATTTAAAATACACCCCTTCAATGGCATTTTATATAGGTTATTTATAAAAATTTTATATAAGGACATTCTCTGTAAGTTAAAATAATAAATTTATATATGGCAACAAAATAAACTCATAGATCTCTGATATCACAGGTATTTTTGGAATGTTTTTTAAAGGCTAAATATCAAAATTGGTTGGACTGGTTTTATTCCAGCTCCTCCTCCTCCTCCTCCTCCTCCTCCTTACTTGGTCATATGTTTTTTACTGATTTTAGAAACAGGGGGAAGGAGAGACACCGTGCAGAGCGAGATTGATCAGTTCCCTCCTGAAAACACCCCCACCTGGGTTCTAACCCACAACCTATGTATGTCCCCTGACCAGGAATTGAACTGGCAACTCTTTGGTGTATGGTATCATGCTCCAACAAACTGAGCCACCCAGTTCTTCTTAGTGTTAAAGACTCTCCTTATTTGGCTCATATATCTTTATGTTTACATATATATCACTTAAAACCTATAATTTGCCTTATAGAGATCAGGAATAGGAGATGTCTCTTACTACTATTATTTCAGTTAGTAACAGCTTATATTGTAAACATTTTCATATCATCTTTTTCCTTCTCTGTTTGTGGTTAGTGTACATTTTAAGTACCTTCATGATAAATATCGATATAGACAAATGTCAAATTCCTTTCACTTTAATGTCAAGACCCAATCTCTAATATATTACATAGATTCTGATTTTATTACTGTGGTTGTCAATATAGTCTTATTACTCTATTTCACATTTGATCTTTAATGAACTACCTGTGAGTTATGATGTGGGAAATATGTCAGGATGAGAAAATGATGATCCCCATTTTCCTCCCAGCCATGACATTTCAGTATTATGAGCTATATCTCACAAGGTTAGGACTATATGACCTATTTTGCTGTACTCATTATCCACTAATCCCAAAACAAAGACCACGAGAAAGGAAGGAGTATATTTTAAATGGACTCTGGCCATGGTTTTATGTGATGTGTTGTCTGGATGTACAGAGTGAATATTGCTCACTGACCTTTCAGTTAAAAACTCAAGTTGTGTCATAAAAATTTAACCCCTGCCTCACCATCAACAGCAGGTAATCAGATTATCTAATCACCACCTTTTACCATCTCTGTCCATGGCAGGGGAAAGATGAAATCATCTTTTTATGAAAACACCTATTTTTTTGTCCTCATGAGCAAACATTTGTAAGGATAGGAATTGACGAAGTACAGTTTCAGAAGTACCACAAAATATATCACTGTTTTTTGGTTGCCATGATGACCCAGCACTGACTGCCACCGCTGCTGGCGCCCCGTCCCAGCACTGACTGCTGAGGGGGCTACGGATCAGGCTCAAAGAGACACCAGGGGAGAAAAAAGTAGGGTCTGATCTGTAGCCTCTGTGGCAGCTGTTGATCAGCACTTGCCTCTCTCTTTCACTCTGGGCCTGGCCAGCAGCCGTGCCTCTCTTTCTCTCAGCATCTCCGGGCCTCTGCTGGGGCTGCTGATCAGCCCTGCCTCTCTGATCAGGCCTGTTGATAGGCCCGGAGATGCTGACTGGCATAGAAACTGACCAATCAGAACCAAATCTGGGTGAAGTGCAAGGAGCCAATGGCTGCCTAGGAGGCAGAGCTTTTGATGGATTGGGCCTAAACTGGTGGTCAGACATCCCCCAAGAGGTCCCCGATTAGAGAGGGTGTAGGCTGGGCTGAGGGAACTCCCCACTCCCCCCGCCCTGTGCATGAATTTCATGCACCAGGCCACTAGTAGTAACATAATGCTCAAAGATGAGAAATGTTACATAATCCACAAGACAGCTAGGCTAAGAATCAGAATTTTCAGAATTCTTACCTGAGAACATATTTGTTTTCCCTGTAACCCCAGAAAAAAAAATTGAGGATTATTTATTATTCCTGGGTTTTATCATCTAAAAATTTGGTTTTATCTGTTTCTAAAGAGCAAAATATGTGACTCCCAAAAGAAAAATCCAAAACCTAGAACTAGCACCGTAGGATAAAACTGAACCAAACTATTATGAGTCAGAGTTGTTTAGTCAAGCCTATTCTAGATTAGCTTAATTATAGCAAACCTAGGCACAGGAACATTAAAAATAACCACTTAGAAAATAAACCATTTTGGAGTGATTTGTTATGCAGCATTATTGTGGCAGGAGCGGGTTAACACAAATATTAACGGTAATGCACTCAAGTTAAACTCTGTTTACCATGGAAACTTATTTAACCTTTTTATGACTCACTTTTAAAGTCACAAAATAGAGATACTTGCCTAGATTTTCTTGGCAAAATACAAAATATGGTTACCAAATAAGAATGAGAATGGGCAAGAGGCGTTGAAGTGAGGATAATAGAAGTGTGAGTGTAATAAGAAATATAGCAAAAAATTTGGACAGTATTTTATTTTTTAGTGGTTTCAAAGGAATATTTAAGTTTGGGCATCAAAAAAGGTGAACTATAAAAATAAGAGATTGGGGCCATAGAGTGGAGTGCATGCATGAGTCTGAGATTATGGAGGAGTTAAGGTTACTGGTAATAACAAAGTTTAGCATATGACCATACTGGTGGATGTCTAGGGTAAGGAACTATATTGTAACAATATAGATGGAGGAGAGCCATTCAATGAACTCAGAGATCAGAACATTGCAAAGATTGACAATTTTCATAGTATTAAAATAAGAAATTAAGTATTAGAGAGTGTGACAGTTAATCAGGAGCTAAAAATCTCTAGGAAATGACAGAGAATAACCAAAGGATCATGGTGACAGTAAAGTATACTAATATTTACATTCTGATAACCAATATGTGTTTGTTTTAATGGAGGAGGTATTGAAAGGGGTCTTGAATGGGAATTAAGAGACATAAAGAACACCTATACACTTGCAGGATTCGGAAAAACTGTCCCCATCTGCAATGCAATTCTGATGCTAACTAGTAGATTTAGCATAGATTTCTTAGGATAAGGGCACAGACTTCCACAAGGAGTCTTGTTATACCAGCCACAAGTTTGGGGCTACCACCTTACATTTAATAATGCAATAGAACAACTCAGATAACTCAAAAAAGCACTGCACTTACTAGTAAATTACAGTTTTATTATAAGGATACAAATCAGGAACCAAAACAAAGAAGACACCTATGTGGGAGTTCTTACAGGTCCGAAATGCAGTTTCCATTTCTTCTCCCATGGAATCAGGAGGCAATGTTCTCCCAGCACATCAATGTGTTCACTAACCAGAAAGCTCAACTGAGATCTGGTCTGCTTTATTAGAATTTTATAACATAGGCATGATTGGTTGAATCATCCTATCTATTAAAGAGTAATATGCAAATTGACCATCACTCCAACACACAAGATGGCCACCCTCATGTGGTCAAAGATGGCTAACCCCATGTGGACAAAAGATGGCCGTCACAAGATGGCCAGCAGGGGACAGCAGTTGGGAGGGAATAGGCCTGCAAGGGAGGGCAGTTGCGGGGGACCAGGCCAGCAGGGGAGAACAGTTAAGGGTGACCAGGTCGGCAGGGGAGGGCAGTTGGGGACGACCAGGCCTGCAGGGGAGGACAGTTGGGGGAAATCAGGCTGACAAGGGAGGGTAGTTAGGGGTGACTGGGCCAGCAGGGGAGGGCAGTTGGGGGGGGACCAGGCCTGCAGGGGAGGGCAGTTAGGGGTGACTGGGCCAGCAGGGGAGCAGTTAGGCGTCAATCAGGCTGGCAGTGTAGTGGTTAGGGGGTGATCATGCTGGTAGGCAGAATCAGTTTGGGGCAATCAGGCAGGCAGGGAGGCGAGCGGTTGGGAGCCAGCAGCCTGGGGTCGGGCATAAACAGGCAGTCGGACATCCCTCGATGGATCCTAGATTGGAGAATGTGCAGGCTGGGCTGAGGAACACATCCCCCAAGCACGAATTTCGTGCACCGGGCCTCTAGTTGATACATAACTGAACTTGAAGTTCCTGAAAGTCAGGTTGATATCATCAGGCTCAAAGTCTCAACCCTCTAATCACATGGTTGATCTTTCTTGCAAGGTTAGTCCATATTCTGAAATAATCTAGGGACCCACTATGAGTCACCATTCTAGGATAAACTGTGATGTGGTCCCAGGAGCCCATTATGAATTTAAAAAGGCACTCCTACCATGTGGGAAAATTCTAAGGGTTGAGAAGCTCAGTTAAAAATAAATAAAAACAACTTGGGATAAAAACCAGATAAATTATTTATTATGCAACAAGTGTCCTTGAGGGTTTAGAAAGGGCAGGGTTTTGCTGGCGAATCAACATCAGATGGTGCAGTGAAAATATTTCAGGAGGTAGAAAAGAGTGGAAGGTATCAGAAAGTGGACTTTGGAAAGCCATACCAGATTTTATGTTCAGGAGATAAGGAGTGAACTGGTAGAACTGAACTTGCAGTTCTGAATTCAAATTACTCCAAAGAGACTAAGGAGACTAATACTGATGGTAGTAAAGTGAAAAGTAATCTCAAGACAATGATTATTGGCAAGTAGGTGACAAATTCTTTCCAGAAGCATGCAGACTTCTGAGGCTCCTTTTAAGTCACAGAAGCTGTGGACGCTGGGAGGGTTTTGAAGATAACAAATAGTGGATGCTGGCAAACGATTCACCTTAAGCTATAGAGTGTCCAGGAAAAGCAAAATCCCCCTCCCCAATAGCCACTAATCTTACTTCTCATACCATAGATCAATTATTGAATCTTATGTAAAGGAATCCTAAATTATGCACTCTTTATCTCTGCCCTCTTTTACTCAATAGTAATATTTTAAAAGTTTTAATCAACCAGTAGTTGCTTTGTATAGTTACTTGTAGTTTAAAAAATATTTTATTATATATTAGAGACCCAGTTCACAAATTTGTGCATGGGTGGGGTCTCTCTGGGTGGCCTACAGGGATTGGGCTGAAACCCACAGTCCAATGCTGCCTGCACCTCCTACCTGCCACTCCCGCTCATCCTGGCCCTACTGTGCCTGCTGCAGGCATGCAACCAATCAGTCCCAATCGGGAGAGGCTCACACTGCAGCAGCAGTGCTTGCCAGCCATTAGCCCTGCATCTGGCACCATCCCAAGGGGAGTAGCCTGCGGGATCGGTCTGAAACCAGCTTTCCGGCATCCCATGGATTGCAAGAGGGTGCAGGCCAGGCTGAGGGACCCCATCAGTGCACAATCGGGCCAGAGAGGGACTGCAGGAGGGCTCCAGGGTGTGTCAGGCCCATGTTGCTCAGCCCCTATCTGCTAGACCCCAGCAGCAAGCTAACCTACCGATTGGAGCATCCGCCCCCTGTTGGTCAGTGTACATCATAGTGGCCGGTTGACTGGTTGACTGTCTGCCCCCTGGTGGTCAATGCACATCAAAGTGAGCAGTTGAGCAGCCTTAGCATATCATTAGCATATTATGCTTCAATTGGTTGTTTGGTTGTTCTGCCATTTGGTCTATTTGCATATTACCCTTTTATTATATACTAGGGGTCCAGTGCATGAATTTGTGCACCTTGAAAGGAACTGTGGTCTGCAAGGCTGCGGTGGGCACAGGGGCCGGTCTCTGCTCATTCTCCATGCCCCCACCCGGCCCCTCCCACTGCGGCCCCTGGTCCCCTATCTGCCAGCAGTCTCGCTCCCGCCGCTGCAGCTCCCATGCGCTGATGGAGCTGGCCCCGCTCACACCTGCTGATGGTGTGGAGCGATTGGGGCTGGTGCCAGCAGTGGGTGCAAGAGGCGGCTGCTGGCCCCAATTGCCCATCAAGAGCAGGGGGAGGTGGAAGAGCCCTGAGGGGCAATTGGGGCTGGCAGCCGCTGCTCACACCTGGTAATGGCACTGAGTGATCAGGGCCAATCCTGAGTGCCGGCAGCGGGTGTGAATGGTGGCTCTATTGCTGGCAGCGGTTGAAAGCGGGGTTGGTGCTGGCAGCAGGTGCAAGGACCAGGTGGACTCATAGTGTTCGAGAGCAAATAATTTTCAGTAACGACCAGAGGCTCACCCTGATGACAGCGACTAGCGGTCCACCTTGGTCTGGTACCCCTGCTCACCTGTTCCGCCATCCCACCGCGGCCGACACCCACCATATTCCATGCTCTGCCGCCTGCTGCTGATGCCCGCCGTGTTCCACACACGCCTCCTGGTGGTCAGCACACATCATAGCGACCAGTTGTTAAGTTGTTTGGTAGTTCTGCCATTTGGTCTATTTGCATATTAGGGTTTTATATATAGAGAGGATATTTTGCCTAGCAATACTATTGTTCTCTATTCTTTTGGTACTGTGTATTATTTAGTTTCTGATTTTCTAGGCAACTACTTTAAATTTGAGAATTATTTAAGAATAGACAGAACTTTTATAAACAGCCACTTTAACAACTCAATTGACCTGAAAATTTAGGGATGGTAAACAAGAGAGAGGATAGCAGAAATGTTGGGCAATGTAGCCATGACTGGAGAAGATTATTTCAATTACATCTCACATAAAATGTTGACCTATGATGAAAGAATAAGTGTCTGACCCCATAGAACATAGCTACTAAGTGAAAAAATTCCAACTTAACGGCATAATTTCCCAGTTTGAAATTCCACCCACTTTGCATTAGGTCTCTATTTGTAAGGAGGGAGTTTATCTATAATAATAAAAGTGTAATATGCTAATTAGACTGGACATTCTTCCAGATGACCTTCCGGATGAAGCCAGGGCTGTGAGGGAAGCCCAGGTCCCGGGTGCCTACCGGCGGCCGGAGGGAAGCCCGGGTCCTGGGTGCCAGAGGAAAGCTGGTGCCAACAGCTGGGGGAAGGAAGGCTTACTTTTGCCAGAATTTCATGAATCAGACCTCTAGTTTTCTATAAGCTTATATTCTTTTTATTTATTTATTTTAAATTCTTATTGATTAAGTATTACATATGCCTCCTTTTCCCCCCCATTGACCTCTTCCTGGTTGCTCCCACCCAGCAGAACATGCCCTCACCCCCCCACCACTTTCTATGTCCAGTGGTTATGCTTATAAGCATGCATATAAGTCTTTTGGTTGATCTCTTCCCCCACTTCCCCCCACACACACTCTCCCTTAACTTCCCTCTTAGATTTGATGGTCTGTTCGATGCTTCTATGTCTCTGGATCTATTTTTGTTCATCAGTTTATGTTGATCATTATATTCAACAAATGAGTGAGATCGTGATATTTATCTTTCTGACTGGCTTATTTCGCTTATCATAATGCTCTCCAGGTCCATCCATGCTATTGCAAATAGTTAAAGAGTTCTTTCTTTTTTATAGCAGTGTAGTATTCTGTTGTGTATCACCGTTTTTTAATCCACTCATCTGCTGGTGGGCACTTAGGATGTTTTCTTAGCTATTGTAAATTGTGCTGCTATGAACATAGGTGTGCATATATCCTTTCTGATTGCTCTTTCTGTTTTCTTGGGATATATTACTAGAAGTGGGATTACTGGGTCAAATGGGAGTTTCATTTTTAGTTTTTTGAGAAAACTCCATACTGTTCTCCACAATGACTGCACCAGTCTGCATTCCCACCAGCAGTGCATGAGAGTTCCTTTTTCTCCACATCCTCACCAGCACTTGCATTTGTTGATTTGTTGATGATAGCCATTCTGACAGGTGTAAGATGGTACCTCATTATCATTTTAATTTGCATCTCTGGGATGATTAGTGACTTTGAGCATGTTTTCATGTGTCTCTTGGCTTTCTGTATGTCCACTATCAAAAAGTGTCTATTTAGGTCCTTTGCCCATTTTTTGATTGGCTTGTTTATCTTCCTTTTGTTAAGTTGTATGAGTTCCCTATAAGTTTATATTCATAACTCATATATGATATCTTAAGTATTCTAAACCAATTCATGTATGTCTGAATAGGGAAGTGAAATCTTGTTTAAATGAATTGTTTCTACAAAACTTCCTGATTTTTAGTTTTCCTTTGATTCACACATATCCTTGATGGATTTCTGTATTATTATGCCACAGGAACTCTAGAAAGAGCTGTGACATTTCACTGTATGTATTTATTCTGAAGTTAACAAGACTTGTCAGGAACAATAATTGTTGTTTCTCATTTAGGTTTCAGGGCCTTAACATACCTAGAGAATGATGTCTTTACAAATGCATTTTGTGAGCACATATAGTGTCCCTCCCCACCAGGTTAACTGCTTGGGATGTACTAATTGAAATTAATTTGAAATAATTTAATAAAATATAACTAAAATGCTCAGTGTTGCAAATTTATTTGAAAAGTAGGTTGTCTATTACTTTACCAGCATATCTACACTAATAAAAGAGAAATATGCAAATTGACTATCACTGCACGATGCCCACCAGCCAATCAGGAGTGAGTATGCAAATTAACCCAACAAAGACACCTGCTATGAGGGGGTGGATAGGGGGCAGAGGGAGCTACAGAAGCGGTGCTCTGGCTGGAGCGAAGACTGAAGGCTCCAGCCTCAGCGAGGACAGACGGTGGCATCCAGAGCGAAGGCCTGTGTCCCGGGTGCCCGAGGAAAACCAGTGCCAGCAGCCAGGGGAAGGAAGGCCTATTGCACGAATCTTTGTGCAATGGGCCTCTAGTTATGAATAATAGGGACATTTTAAACAAATAATAAACCAGCTGATATTGATGCACATTTTAGTTCAGAGTTTCCCTTACTTTTGAGCATGACATATATTTGTCATATTTTCTGTAGCCAGTATGTACTTACTGAATTATGTAACCAACATAACTGAATCATTAATGTTACAACAGATCTATAAAGCACTATAGTTCAGTTCCATGATGATCTTTAATGTATTAGATCTGCCAAAGTGTTCTTTTTCATTATCAAAGAGTAGCTTCTTTCCTTCTTATTCTAATGTTTTCATCCTTGACTTTGTTTTGCTGCTGTATCTCTTCTAAAAGGGGAAAAGAAAGGAAGAAACCACAGCCATAATAACCAAGTGAGCAAGTCATTATCATTATAATTGTAATTAAAGTGCAATAGTAAGAGCTTGGCATTATTCATATCACATATGAAATCCTCAGAGGCTTCTGTTTAACTGTAGATATGTCATAATACCTAAAGCATCTTAGGATACAAAATCACAGCATAATCCACTGATCAGGTCTTTAGGCCAAGTCTCTAGATGTATCAGAGCTCTGATCCTTACGACCTCTCAAAAAATATCTTTCTGAGAAGTTAATAGTGAACAGATGTTACCTAAGTCAGCAGCTGTTACAATTAGACAAATGGGAAAAATTGGCAAATGAAGAGGGCAGAAACTCTGGTCCAATTCCTTAAAAAATCAATGAGAAGTTTTGGAGAGGTAAAAAGAAAGTGTGCAATCATATGTGTTTGCATATGTATATTCATTAAAAAGACTTTGAGTAAACAACTTTTACTGAAACATAAGTTTCAAGTGTTCATTTGAAATAGTGTACCCATAATTATGGCGAGCAAAACTTTCTATCTACAAAATGTAAAGTTCAGTTTTGTTGAGTTTTCATGTTTATATCTCCTTACTTTTATTAGAGTCAATAACATTTCTTTGTCTTTTGTTTGTTTTAAAATCTTTATTGTTGAAAGTATTATATATGTCCCCCTCTTTCCCCATCAATCCCTTCTAGCCCCTCTTTCCCTTCCCCTGCCCCTGGCCCCCGCCCCAGGTGCCTGCCCCAGGCCTTCATCACCCTATTGTCTCTGTCCATGAGTTACGAATATATGCATACAAGTTCTTTGGTTGATCATTTCCCACTCACTCACCCACTCCCACCTTCCCTATGAGATTTGACAGTCTGTTCCATGCTTCTATGTTTATGGATCTTTTTTGTTCATAAATTTATTTTGTTCATTAGATCCCACATATAAGTGAGATCATATGACACTTGTCTTTCTCAAACTGGCTTATATTGCTTAGCATAATACTCTCCAGGTCCCTTCATGCTGTCTTAAAGGGTAAGAAATCCTTCTTTTTTAGTGCTGCATAGTATTTCATGGAGTAAATGTACCACAGCTTTTGTTTTTATCCACGTATCTACTGATGGGCACTTGGGCTGTTTCCAGATTTTATCTATTGTAAATTGTGCTGCTATGAACATAGGGGTGCATATATTTATTCTGATTGGTGTTTTGAGTTTCTTAGGATATATTCCTAGAAGTGGGATCACTGGGTCAAATGGAAGTTCCATATTTTAATTTTTTTGAGGAAACTCCATACTGTTCTCTATAATGGCTGCACCAGTCTGCATTCCCACCAGCAGTGTACTAGGGTTCCCTTTTCTCCACATCCTTGCCATCACTTGTCATTTGTTGATTTGTTGATGGTAGCCATTTTGACATATGTGAGGTGATACCTCATTGTCAAAATAACATTTTCCTGGTGGCTTAATGTGCCCCTTACTTAATAATGAAAACCACAGGGCAAAAATGCACTGCTCTCTTTCCCAGTGTAGAATGGCATCTTTTGTCAGTGGAAAGAAACATGTGAACATATAATGCAGTGACTGCTGTTAGAATTTATGGGGAAATTAATTACCCTGACAGAGAAATAAAGTCTTATAATGAAGCAATATTTGACCCGGTCCTGAAAAAATGAAAATAGCAGAGAAAGAGAAAAACAATTTTACCACAGAGAATGCTAAGCAAAACACAGAGCCCTAAAAGCACATCCTATGTTAGAACTCAAGCTAAATATAGGATTGGGACAGAAGAACAGAGGTTCTCAAATTGTAGTGTGTGTCAGAACTCCCTGGAATTCTTATTCAAAGTGCAGGCATCAGAGCCCCATCCTGGATATTCTGATCTAGAAAATTTGGGGTAGTATCTGAGAATTTTCATCTTATGAAGTACCCCGTTACTATGATGAAATCAGAGGGTAGACTGCATCTTGAGACATATTTCTCTAAATGAATGGTCTCCACACTAGCATTGATGTCACAGCAAGCTAGTTATTAAAAAGTGAAGGGAAGCAAAGGGAATCAGACACTGAGCCTGTTTGTTTTACCAGGAAGGTAGAGTGTCACACTTCTTTGGGAACTGCTAATTTATTCCTTGTAAATCACTTTGTGAGACACAATTCTGGGAAAAACCTCGATTCGCCATTCTGGTTATCATGAGACTGGCAGAATCTCCAGGGGGGTCAGGTCTAGCTATCTATGTCTTAGGAAGTCATTTGGCTTATTCTGATGCATGGTCAATTTCGAGAATCTTTACTTTAAATTGTACAAATATATTCAGTCTCTGTTGGCTAACAAATCTCATCTATTGACCAGTTTTCAGAAGTGGGCCACACTTAACATTCCATATTTAATAGTAATGCTATCTGTGAAAGTTGATAGATAATGATATATGAGTAGAAATATACCCATGCAGTTGAAATAATTCATTATTGCTGCCTTCACTCTAGTGGTCTAATTACAGATTCTTTCCTGATTTTATGGGATGTACATATGGATCAGGATTCATATGTAATATCAAAATTGTGCCAATATTCGCTGAACTATAATTCTCTGTCTCAGAAGCTTGTATGACCCCCCCCCTACCTCGTTTTAGCCAACAGATTCTATTACCGTATTTTCTGGTGTATAAGACGACTGGTTGTATAGAACATTTTCCTTGGTTAAAAAGTCATCTTATACGCCGGAAAATACGGTAGTCAAATTTTTGAATTGTAGTGTAGGTTGTTGCAATTGAACTTCACCTGAAATAATTTGGAACAGATTAGTTGCTGGGTGCTCAACTGAAGTTATATAATTTCATTCAGAACAAAAATAAATCCCTTTATTGTGAATCAAGGCAGTTGAGGTAATATTGAGATTCTTTTTAAGATTTTTCATATCCTTCCAATGAGTGCATAGGCTCATCTATTTGTAAAGAATCATTATATTTCACGTGGTATGTGTACTAGTAAAGTAAAATTTGTTCTTTGACTTTAACCTAACTATGCAGAATAGATGCTAGCCCCTGTGTAAAATTACCCTTTTGGTAATATCAGAGGATAATCCCCTTTTATATTTTGTGTCAGTAAATATAACACTTTATTTTGAATTTCAGATGCTAAAGCTAATGTGTAAGGGCAAAGCATTATTTCATCTATCTATCAAAAGGATATGAAAGAACAAATATTTATTTTTTATTGATTTCAGAGAGGAAGAGAGAGGGAGAGAGAGATAGAAACATCAATGCTGGGAGAGAATCATTGATCAGCTGCCTCCTGCATACCTCACACTGGGGATCGAGCCCACAATGCAGGCATGTGCCCTTGACCGGAATCGAACCCAGGACCCTTCAGTCCACAGGCCAATGCTCTATCCACTGAGCCAAACTAGCTAAGGCAAGAACAAATATTTCTGAATTTTGTCCTCTTCTTCAGTAAAGAGATATAGAGATTCTTTTGTTTCTCAATGGGAAGCATGACTAAAATCCTCAATTATGATTGGAAATAACATTTTTAGAAGAATGTGCCTTGGTCTTTGTTCATCTTCTCTTTTACTCTATTTATTTTCTCTGTCCTCAACCTCTTGTGGTAATGTACTAGTTCTTTGTGAGGAAGGAAGAGGCCATGGTTAGCCTGTACTTCTCAAAGAGCACTTCTGAGTTGTTTTGCAATATAGCAAGGTCAATGGTTTTTAGAGCAGAAAAAGAACATGTTATATAACTATAGAAAACTGTAGGTTCTCCATTTTTATTGTTCATTGATTTATTATCAGCTATTGTCTAGACATTGTATTAAAAAATAGGTGGAGGTAAAATAATAAAGCAAATTTTCTCTAATCTGCAGTTTACAAACTTCTGGGAGACAAAACAACATACCAAAGTAGCTTAAAACAAAACAAAGCAAAAAAACAATAAACCAATGAAGAGAGTAATTATATAATTATAGCTGTGATACAATGAATTTCAAACTACTATTTTGACAACCATTGGTATCAGCATATATATTACTAGAGGCCCAGTGCACAAATTCATGCACCAGTGGGGTCCCTCGGCCTGTCCTGCAGGATTGGGCTGAAAATGGCTCTCTGACATTTCCCAAGGGGTCCTGGATTGCGAGAGAGCACAGGCCAGGCCGAGGGACCTCAACAGTGCACAATCGGGGCTGGGGAAGGATGTGGGTGGTTGGTCAGGCAGGGAGGGGCCATGGGAGGGTCCAGGGCGTGTCCAGCCCATCTCACTTAGTCCCTGATCAGCTGGACTCCTGCAGCAAGCTAACCTACCAGTCAGAGTATCTGCCCCCGGGTGGTCAGTGCACGTCATAGCGAGCAGTTGAGCGGCCTTAGCATATCATTAGCATATTATGCTTTGTTTGGTTGAATGGCTGACTAGGCGACCAGACACTTAGCATATTAGGCTTTTATTATATAGGATTATCTTTTTATGTTTTACTAGAGGCCTGGTGCATGAAATTTGTGCACTAGGGGGGTTTCCGCCTGCACCCTCTTAAATCTGGGACCCATCAGGGGGATGTCCAACTGCCCGCCTCTGCCAGCCTGGTTGCCCCTCACTATCCCCCCTGCCAGCCTGGTCGCCCCACACAGCCTGCTGCTCAGTCATTTGGTCGTTCCTCGCTAACCCCCCTGCCGGCCTGGTCGTCCCATGCAGTCTGCTGTTCGGTTGTTACTGTGAGGGCGTCATGACCAATTTGCATATTACCCTTTTATTAGTATAGATAATATAAATGAACAATATTTATTGACTTTATTCAAAAGGAATAAGTGGCTTGCTTTACCTTTGTAAGTGGATATTAAATTACTTCTCTCCAAAATAAATATAGGATTGAATTAGAACAGTGGTCGGCAAACTCAACAGAGCCAAATATCAACAGTACAACGATTGAAATTTCTTTGGAGAGCCAAATTTTTTAAACTTAAACTTCTTCTAACACCACTTCTTCAAAATATACTCACCCAGGCCATGGTATTTTGTGGAAGAGACACACTCAAGGGGCCAAAGAACCGCATGTGGCTTGCGAGCCACGGTTTGCTGACCATGGGGTTAGAACATGACTTAGAAACTATTATTGAAACTGCAGGAATGAATTCTTGGAGATAAGGTGATTAGCTTGTAGACAGATGAGACTTTGAATCCAAGTGGATTCAGGTTAAAGTTGGAGTTCTGTGACTTCAGGCAGCTTTTTTAACCTTTCTAAAACTCTGTTGTTTCACCTGTGCATCTGTGAAGTAGTGCTAATAAGTATTATAATATATTGCCTATGAAATAAGTGATATGATGTTTGTAAAGACCCTGGCATATGGGTGGTGCTCAATAAATTTTAGTTTTACTTGATGTACATCCTTTTGACTACCTTCCCCTTTCATATGGGCCATGTGTCAGTCATTCACTGCTTGCCACCCCATTTCACATCAGATCTCTTTGATGTCCAAGGAGTCTAAGTTAAAAAAAAAAAGTTATACTAGATACTGTTTCCCTATTATTCAAATAGTACATGGTATATATCTACTGTATACATGCATTTGCATATGTCTCAAGGGGCAGATGGAGTAGGTAGGAAGATGCAGGTTATAGACTGGAGAATTAAAGTGATAGAGAGCTTTTACTGACTGATATTTAAGACAAGATTGGTAGGATGAGTAAATGGAAGAACACAAGGGGAGGAATAAATATATGTCAAGTACCATTTACCTTTAGTGTTGGCATTATGTAGTTATCTAAAAGTTTCTTGTTATATATAAAATTCTGTTCTTGCTATGATTACCTATTTTAACATTTTCCATCATTACTATTAAATAATGAAATTTTGTATTTTTTAGACATGGGAGTATGGAGAGAGATATTTAGTATCTGCTTTATCCTATCTAATAAAAGAGTAATATGCAAATTGACTGTAACTCCAACACACAAGTTGGCTGCCCCCATGTAGTCAAAGATGGCTGCCCCCATGTGGACACAAGATGGCCACCACAAGATGGCCAGCAGGGGAGGGCAGTTGGGAGGGACCAGGCCTGCAAGGGAGGGCAGTTGGGGGTGATCAAGCCTGCAGGGGAGGGCAGTTAGGGTTGACCAGCCTGGCAGAGGAGGGAAGTTGGGGGCAACTGGCCTGTAGGGAAGGGCAGTTGTGGGGGGACCCAGGCCTGCAGGGGAGAACAGTTAGGGGCAAACCGGCTGGCAGGGGAGTGGTTAGGGGGTGATCAGGCTGGCAGGCAGAAGTGGTTAGGGGCAATCAGGAAGGCAGGCAGGTGAGCTGTTGGGAGCCAGCAGTCCTGGATTGTGAGAGGGATGTCTTACTGGGATCGGGCCTAAACGGGCAGTCGGACATCCCTCGAGAGGTTTCAGATTGGAGAGGTGCAGGCTGGGCTGAGGGACATACCCCCGTGCACGAATTTCGTGTACTGGGCTTCTAGTATTTCATAAAGAATTAGGAAAACAATCTACCCTATATATAAGGGCTTGCAGTTAGTGTCTGTTTACCAAAGCTGAGAATCAAATGAAAAGGTATCTTTCTACTGGTTTTAATAACAACAGTAATTCTTACATATTTATTAAATATGGAAACAGTTACCTGCTCCATATTAAACACTGTCATGCACACTAGTGATGCAGTGATGAGTAAGGCATGATCTTATTGTGAGGAGCTCAGGGTCTATTGCAGATACTGGTTCCCATTCCAAAAAGCCTGTTTACAGTGGAGCAAAGTTGCCACAGAAACAGCAATATCACTTAAAGGAAAGTGAGTAGAGATACAATGGGAAGGAAGAGTTAAATAGGGATCTAGGATGTTCTTTTTTTTCCTTTTTTACTTTTGAGTCTATTATGTAGCATCATAATAAGATTTTAGCAAATTATTTAATTTATTGGAAAGTAAAATAGTAAGGTAGAAGCAGAACAATGTCCCTTTTTCTCTCTGTGTGTTACACAGGTTTACAAAGGCATGTTAGCAATGTAATCTTTAAATGACTCATACAATTATGTTTTCTGCATTATGTGACAAAAGAGAAGACATTATATAAATTATGTGAATGCTTTGTAAAATACAATGATTAATGCAATACTTTTAGTATTTCTGATAAGAAAGCACTAATACAACATATTGATATTCTATGCTTATTTAAGTTTCCTCCAATTTTTTTTTTAATTTTTACTTACCTAAACTGTGCTTCTAGGGAATTTTTGAGAAGAGAGCATATGATGCAAAATTGAGTCATTTATTTACAATTGAACATACTTTTTATATCATTAGTTGAGAATGCCTATTTTAAAAAAAATAAATGCTTCTTGTTAACTTTTAAAAATCACCATATTTCAGCAATAATTATAAGTAGTGTTTGTATCCCTCCCTGAGAGATGTCTACACTCAACATATATGTGTTACAAGATAAATAAACAATAAAAACTGTTGATCCCAAGAAGGAATATACTTGCCAAGAAGGATACTTGTGGTTAATTGGGCTCAAATTTGTAAATAGAGTCTAATAACCATTTCTAGTGGAGGTCCCACAGCACACTGCATTTCATGGCTAAGGCCACAGACTGAGCTGCCCAACTCCTGACTGTGTTCCTGTCAGCTGAGAGAACCCTTATAAAAAGTTCATGGAATCATCTTTTGACCAATAGGCTGAGACGTGCCCCCTCCAATCAGAACTACACAGCTATATGCTCATTTGCATCTTTACTGATCTAACCAGAGCAGCTCCCTAATGACCAATCAGAACACACAATTCTGGCCAATAAGGACAGTGCTGTTTGGACCAATCAGACTTACAAATTTAGATTCTCTATAAGCATATAAACAGAAAAATCAGGGACCAGGGTGGGAACTTTATTAAAGCAGGGCTTCTTTTTGTCTCTGTGGAGCACACTTTTAGTTTCTTCAGGAGGCTGTCTTTCAGATTTTCAAATTGTTTATCTGAATAAAGTTCTTCTTTTACCACATCCCCCCAGATTGTGAAATTCATTCGCATTAGATTGGCATCATAGACCTTTTGTTGACAAATCTCAGTTTTGGATTCATTCTCATGTTAAAAGTATTTTACCTAACAAAGTCCACACATACTTCATGAAATGAGAACATTCCAGGGACAAAAAAAAAAAAAAGAGAAGCAATCAAATAGCATTGTTCTTTAAGCAGCACAAAGCCTTTTAAAGATAGTGTCTTAACTATTCTTTGGAAAAAAACTCTCAGGTAACCTGCTATTATTTTTATTGCCAGATCACAAGGAAAACTAGCTGGGTTTCAGCTAGATTAACTGATAATTATTGACACACTACAAGTAGATGGTAATGCTAAAAATGAGTTTTCAAACTTAAAGCCTAATTCTGTTTCCATTTCACTAGACAGGGAATTGCCTTGTTTTTTGCTCAGAATTTCATGCAGCTTCCAGATATTTGGATTGAGATGAGTAAGTACACATTTTAAGAATACAGACATACCTCAAATATATAGTGGGTTTGGTTCCAGACCACCACAATAAAGCGAATATTGCAGTAGAGGGAGGCACAGACATTTGTTGGTTTGCATCTTTACTGACCAACAGAGCAGCTTCCTAATCACCAATCAGAACAGTGCATATCAGAGGTCACAGTGTTACAGAAGACTGGAGAAGAACCAAGCAATGCTTAGAGAGATGGAGTTACACTTTATTATTATTATTACACACGTGCCAAGAGAAAACTGTATTTCAAATTCTGGGCCCCAACATGAAGGAACTTTCCTTATTTATATATTTTTACCTTCTTTGTCTCCCAAATATGGGGTTTTTCTGGTCCCCTTTGCAAGTTCTTAAAGAGCCCCTATGTGCTGGGGCTTTGAGACCTCAACCAAAGGCTTGGCCTGGTGTCAGCACTGATAACTTCATCTGGGGAAAGTTTATGGCCTCTCTGGAACGGGAGTAGTCTTATTTTCATTATTATTTAAGCAAGCAAGCAAGCATTTACAGAAGCCACAATAGCAGGGTTAAAATTTCAAACAGCAGTTTTTATATAAGATGGAGGTTACTATGCTTCAACAGTACCTGGGTAAGAACCAGAATATGAGACAGATTAGTATTTAGGAATGTATTAGAAACTGCTCTTTGGTCAACTCCTGTGGGAAAGAAAGAAAACAGGAGGATTGGTCTGAATTACTGTCTTCAATGGAAGCTTCAGACAACCTACCAGGAGTTCTAGAGCTAAAAGACCATGTCTGAATAGAGGCCAGGGGGCCAAGCACTTAAACGCTGGTGCATGCGTCACTGGATGTGCTTATCCCAAGAAAGGGCCTGACCTTGGGCAAGTCTACTTTCTTCAGCCTGGACAGTCATAGAAGAGGTCAGATAGCTGAGAGAGGTTATCCGTAGCATTCCCAGCAGCTGAGAAAATAATCAGATAGTTTGGAGAAATATTGTGGAAATTAATTAATATTCCCCCATTACACTGTTCAGATATTTACACTTTATGTAAGCCCTGGGAGTAAAGACTCCCAAGTATAAAGGGATAAAAAATTGCTACACAGGGATAAACATGAACACATTATAGTTAGTGTACATTTTTATTTATTGAGAGACTGCCTCAGAATAAAACGTTGAATGTGAGTTTTCCACATTCCCCTAAATTTAATGATATAATATTCTTTTTAAAATATATTTTTATTGATTTCAGGGAGTAAGGAAGAGAGAGAGATAGAAATATCAATGATGAGAGAGAATCACTAATCAGCTAACCACCTCCTGCACAACCCCCAGTAGAGCTGAGCCCACAACCTGGGCATGTGCCCTGACCGGGAATGGAACCGTGACTTCCTGGTTTTTAGATCAATGATCAACCACTGGGCAACACCAGCCAGGCAATATAATATTCTTTATCTTTTATCCTGAAGTTTCCTTTTCAGGGGATAAGTGTGCATAACTTAATGAATAAAGTAATTTTTAAATGACAATAAAATACATAATAATAATTGCTTACACTTTTGAAGATATTTACAATGTGCCACGAGTTATTTTTATTTTCTTACACATATTAGTTCACTTAAGACTCATTCCCATCTTACAAATGAGGAAAAGTAAACTCAGAGAAGGGTTAGGTTATTTGCCAAAAGCCACACAAGTATGGATTTGACCTTAATACTCTGATCCCAGGGGCTATTCTTTTAAACATGAAGTTATAGTGATCTTTCATTTCTTTCTTGTAACTTTAAGAATGCTAAAACAATTTGTCTAAGTATCCTGATGGGTGACTATTTGTAGAAACTGAATGTGAAGTTATATAACTTCCCCCTTAGATATCTGTCTTATACATAATGTTCCAGGGGAAGATTGAGAGAGTATTGCAAATTTGCTCTCACACTCTTTGTTTAGTTTTTTATATCCTGACTTTAAGATAAATTGCTTTCAAGTCATAGAGAAAAGTGAAAATGAGTAAAAAACAATGTTTGGCATATTTACCCTTAAAAACTATAACAATTTGAATGGACAAAGAAAGAAACAAAACAAAACATTTCTCTTTCCTTCTCCTTCTCTTCTGTGTTGTTGTGTGTTTTTTTTAAAGTAATTTCTGAATCTTATCCCTCTGGGGGGAAAAATACAGTTATTGTAAAATAACAATGAAAAAGAAATCTATCAGCTGTTGCAGACCGACTTTATTTCCTGCACACTTAAACTAAGATAATACACGATTCTCTAAATAATTGTAAATGCTTTCTCTTGTTAATTTTCTTTTGGTTTTCAGAATTGATTTTTTTTTAAAGGTCATGAATTGGTATGTGTGAAATAGGGACAAATAAAGAAAAATAGAGGATGTTTGGGGAAAATGGGATAAATAGAAGTTTTATACAGTGAGCTGGTGCCATGAGAAAATTTTGAATTTTTGGAAAATTTTGGCTGGGCCTATCACTTACAGATACTGCTTAAATAATTACATACTGTATATCTTTTGCTATGAAGTTCAATTTTATTGAATATAAAATTATCTATACCATTATAAATGAAAATATCTTGTCTATTACAGATCAAAATCCTTTAGTTCAACACAAGGATCTCATAGATTCCATTTGTTGAATTCCAAGATATTTCTGGGAATCTTTTATCCTTTCTTATCTCTAAGGATCAGGGAAATTAGAAAATGAAGAAAGATGAAAAGAAAATTAAATTAAAATCATTCTTAATGTCATCATCTAAGGGTAACTATTGTTAACATTTGTGTGTATCCTTCCATTATGCTTCTACATTTACTTCGTATAATCTACAAATATTAGACAGGCTATCTAATTTTGGGGGACAAATACAAAATGAAAATTCAGGGCTCCTTCTTCAAAATTTATTGGGAGTTTAAAGATGGTAACCACAAAGCAGTAAACCTTCTGTGCCTGGGAACCTGTGTAACTGCACAGGTAACATGCCCATGGAACTGGCCCTGTTTGTTTAATGAATGAGTGATGTTAAAGAATAATAGCTATTCAGTAAGCCACATATATCATAAATATATTGACAATAATTCAGGGTGACTTGTTTGAAACTATTGTAGGTACTTTCTATTTCTGCATATCCAAAATATGTTGGAGAATGAAATTCATATGGAAATAGGAATCCATAGTTACATTATTACTAAGAGAGAATGAGACTAAAACTAACAAGAAACTAATAACTATCCCAGAAATACATGTAGCAAAAAACAGATTAGAGAAATAAATAAAATGGTATGTAAATGAAACAGCCAAATAGTAGGTCAGAAGCAATCACTACAAGATATATCAGGAAATGTTTACTCCACTGTACTAAAATTAAGTTCTTAAAGAAGAATTGCATCACAGGAATATCTAGGCAAATTGGTTACTGAATGTTTGTTAACACTTTCCTAAAATATCCCCGTTACTGTTGATCATTTTATACTTTCAAGTTTCTCATTAATACGGGAATATAGATAAATTGTGGACTCCTTTTGCAAATTGGAAAAAAAAAATGGGCTGATTAGAGATTACTGGTAATGCAGTTTTGATTCTGCCCTTGAGAGATGAGGGATTTATATCTTCTAAGACTGCTGTCACCTACCTTGAAAGTAATCAGAAAACCTTGAACCATAAATATAGAAATATATTTACAAGTTGTAGAAACAAAATTATAGGCATACTTATTCCTTGCATATTTTTGACAACAGTATAAATCACCACTAGATATTACTTTGTGCATTTTGGAGGCTAATTGATAAATAGTCAACTTCTGGTTATCCTATATAATAAAACAGTAATATGCAAATTGACCGCACCTCCGCTACACCCATAAGCCACACCCACCAGCCACGCCCACCAGCCAATCAGAAGCAAATATACGTTAAACCAGCAAAGATGGCGGGGGGAGAGGGGAGCACCCATGCCAGTGAGATCCAAGCCATGATGGTGGACTGGGGCAGGCGGTTAGCGCTGGCAGCCGCCTGCACAGGTCCGCCATGACCGATCGCAGACCGGGGCAGGCAGCGTGGGTTAATGCTCGCAGCTGGCTGGCCAGGTCCGCCATTACCGATCTCCGACCAGGGCAGGCGGCGTGGGTTAAGGCCTGCAGCCGCCTGCCCAGGTCCACGATCAGGGATCACGGACCAGGGCAGCTGCCTGCCCAGGTCCATCACCGATCTCGGACCAGGGCAGGTGGTGTGGGTTAGCGCCCGCAGCCGCCTGACCAGGTCTGGGATAAGGGCTTCAAGTCAGCCATCGCCAGTGGCAGCTGACTCAAAGCCCCTATCAGGGATCATGGACCAGGCAGCGTGGGTTAATGCCTGCAGCAGGCTGCCCAGGTCCACGATCACGGATCCAGGTGGCGTGGGTTAGCACCCACAGCCATCTGACCAGGTCCCCGATAGGGACTTGGAGTCTAGCATAACGAAAAGAATGTTCAGCAAAAGCAGGAGACAAGATTTCATAAGTTCTCCCCCAGGTCACCACTGTTCTCTTATACATTTTAATTATCCCAGACTTTGCATGATGGGATTTGAATTATGCCTGATAGAGATTACATGGCATGAATTGTAGGCTCATTCTTTCTTTTTGTGGTTGCCTGACTGAGAAAGGCCTTGGAATGAGAGAAGGCACTTTTATTCTTCTTTTTCATTCTTTAGAGGCCGAGGAATTACAGTTATATGAAGAACTTAGTGAGAGAATGAAAGTTTCATGCTGTATTTTTCTGTAAGTTTTATCATGTGGACTATCAAAAACTTGGTGGGATCCTTTTCAAGAGGTGTTACAAAAATTATGTTGGAATTAACATTCAAGAGTAAAAGGAGAGAAGTGAGTGGTGGGTAAAGGAAAGAACTTTGTCCTAGAAACCAAATAGAAGCCACATAAACCTTCAGATTCTTACTCATTGTGCTTTGGAGATATTAAAGGATAATTTTTTAAAAAGTTAAAATCATGACTTATAATCTGTATAGATAAAAGGCTAAGTGACCGACATTTGTCCATCCGTCCGACCAACTGGTACATATGACGCACTGGAAATATAAAAATAAACTTTGACTCGCACAGGTGCCATACATATAAAGCTCTCGCTGGCGCTAATTTGAATGTTGCATTTGGTGGGAAAGTTCTTTTCAGAGGGGATTTTTGTGTTGCCATGCTATACGATTGGCCATAGTACAAATAAGTTTTAAAGTACTGTAGTGTTTGGGGATGTTTCAGACAGTTGTCTCTTAAAACAAATATGAGATCAGAGGATTCTGCTTATAGTGAATGGTTAGTAAAACTTGGAGATGGCAAACTTGATAGCAATTTTCATTTAGGAATGGATATTATTGAAATTCCCCATGAAATGATTTTTAATGGATCTATTATTTAAGCCATCTTTGGAAATAGTATATCTATAGATAATATTAAAAATATATCTAAACATGCAATTCTTTGTTCAAAAATGAGCACGTTCAAAAATTAAATGAAGAAATTTTGGATATACTTGATGGAGATTTTCACGCCTATTTGAGTGGTGATTCCATTGACTCAACAGATGATGCTGAAAAGGAAAATTTTCCTATTGAATTTCTTAATAGTATTACTCCTTCTGGAATGCCATGTCATAAATTAAAATTGAAAGTGGGTGCAATCATCATGCTATTGAGAAATCTTAATAGTAAATGGGGTCTTTGTAATGGTACCAGATTTATTATCAAAAGATTGCGACCTAACATTATCAAAGCTGAAATATTAACAGGATCTGCAGAGGGAGAGATTGTTCTGATTCCAAGAATTGATTTGTCCCCATCTGACACTGGCCACCCATTTAAATTAATTCGAAGATATTTTCCTGTTATGCCAGCATTTGTGATGACTATTAATAAATCACAAGGACAAACTCTAGACAGAGTAGGGATATTCCTACCTGAACCCATTTTTGGACATGGTCAGTTATATGTTGCTTTCTCTCTCGCTTTTTTTTAAAGCATTTTAAAAATATATTTTATTGATTTTTTTAACAGAGAAGAAGGGAGAGGGATAGATAGTTAGGAACATCGATGAGAGAGAAATATCGATCAGCTGCCTCCTGCACACCTCCTACGGGGGATGTGCCCGCAACCAAGGTACATGCCCTTGACCAAAATCGAATCTGGAATCTTTCAGTCCACAGGGCGATGCTCTATCCACTGAGCCAAACCAGTTACGGCTGTTGCTTTCTCTTGAGTTCAAAGAGCATGTTACGTTAAAGTTAAAGCTGTAAATACTTTATCTTAAGGGAAATTAGTCAAGCACTCTGAAAGTGTTTTTACTCTTAATGTGGTATACAGGAAGATATTAGAATAAGTTTAATCACTTTATCAATCATTATTTGCATCAATGTTGTTTTTATATTACGAGTTTGTTATTGTTATATCAGTTTGTTATTGTTTACTTATTAATAAATTTATGTATTATTTTCATATACATTGTACTCATTTCCTTTTATCTCTCACACTTTTATTATAGAGAAAGGGCAAATAGCAATATTAAAATATTTCATCTAATTAATTCCCTTTCAATGTGCACGAATTTCGTGCACCGGGCTACTAGTCCTATATAATAAAAGCCTAATGTGCAAATTGTTCGACCAGGAGTTTGACCACTCACTATGACGTGTGCTTACCACCAGGGGGAGATTTGTGCATGGCAGGGCGGGAGGGAGGGTCCCCTTGGCCTGGTCTGTGGGGATCTGGCTGAAACCAGCAGTCTGACAGCCCCTGAGGCATCCCGGATTGCTAGAGGGCGCAGGCCAGGCCAAAGGACCCCACCGGTGCACAAATCAATGCATTGGGCCTCTAGTATATCCATAAAAAACCCACAAAAAGACAAAAGCAACAACAATAAAAAACAAAATTCAATAAAATTACAGTTGGAACATATGAAAAAATTCATCCCAGCATAATTTATGGTATCACTTACATGGAAACAACCTACTGTTTATCATTAGAGTTAAATTAGATCAGGATTAGATTATTTATTTTTATTAACTGACGACTGGCCCAGTGCACGAAATATATGCACATTAAAAGGGAATTAATTAGAGAAAATATTTTAATATTGCTAATTTGCCCTTTCTCTATAATAGAAGAATTGATTTGGCCCCATCTGACACTGGCCTCCCATTTAAAGTCAAGTCCTGGGTGTGGGTATCTGGCTCCCTCTGCCCTCCTGTCAGAGTCTGGGCTGGCACCTGTGGAGACACAGCGTCAAGTCCCTCCAGCACCACGAGACTCAGAGTCAAGTCCCCACCCACCCGCACGTGCCTCGCCGCACACACAGCCCCTCCAAAATCATGTGAGACCCAGACCTGCTGGCGCCCTTGGGGATGCAGCATCAAGTCCCTGCCCTCCTGCTTATGCCTTGCCATGCACACAGCCCTGCCCACCCGCGTGTGCCTGCCATGCATGCAGTCTCCTGGTGATTGGTCGTTATGGCGTGAGGCTGACAAAGCCCCAGGCTTTTTATAATATAGGATTATCTATCTATCACCTATCATGTATCACCTATCTTACTGTAACATGCAAGTTACATAACTTTGGTTTGCTTAAAAATCTTTCTTTAACTATTGCCTTGGATGTGTGTAAATAATGTAGTTCTAAATATTTTGTTACACTTTATGTGCTCTTCTAAACCTTGGGGATTTTCAAAATTAACATACTTTGTTTTTAGAGTAGTTTTAGGATTCTAGAAAAAATAAGCCGAAAGTATGAACTTCTCATATGATCTCTCTTTCTGCCTTCATTTTCTCCTATTGTGAATATCAAGCATGGGTATGGTACATTTGCTACAATTGAATGACTGATATTCAGTCATTATAATTAATTTCACATTAGGGCTCACTCTTTGCACTGTATAGTTCTATTGATCTAGCTAAATTCATAACATCATGTATCCACTATTGCAGAATCATACAAAATAGTTTCACTGGCCTAAAAGTCCTCTTTGCTGTACCTGTTAATTTCTATCCTCTTCCTGAACCCAATCTTTGGCAATCACTGATCTTTTCTGTCTTTATTGGTTATCTTTCCCACATTGTCATATAGTTAAAATTATACAGTGCATAACATTTTCAGACTGGCTTATTTCACCTAGAAATATGCATTTAAGTTTCTCCCATGTCTTCTTGTGGCTTAATAGCTCATTTATCTTTATCACTAAATAATATTCTATTGTATAGATGCAATTTTTTACCTGTTCATCTATTGACGTACATTCTGGCTGCTTCCAAGTTTTGGTAATTATTAATAAACCTGCTATGTCCAGACTTGTGTGTAAATATATTTTAGACTCATTTGGCTAAATACCTAAGAATACAACTGCTGGTTTGTATAGTAAGACTATGTTTAGCTTTGTAAGAAACCATCAAACTGTCTTCCAAAGTGTACCTTTCTGTACTTAGCAATTTTCAACCTATATACCGTGGCACATTGTTTTGCCTCAAAAATTTTTAAAACACACAACATCTGATTATTTAGTCAGGGGCACTGACCTTTTTTTCCTTAGATTGTTAAAAAAAAAAAAAAAGACAACAGCCAACACAACAATGGCTGTCTGGTGTTAATGAATCAAAATTACAGCTATTTTTTTTTTTTTTGGTCAGATATGCAAAAAGTATGTATTTTGGTGTGCTTCAAAATTTTAGGAATTAGTTTGTGTATGCCATGAGATGAAATAAGTTGAAAATCACTTTAATACACCATTATAAACTTTCCCACATTCTCAACAGCATTTGGCATTGCCAATATTATGCATTTTAGCCATTCTTTTAGATGTGTAGTAGTATCTCTTTAAATCATAGGAATATTCTATATATATATTTACTTTATTTACTTATTTCCATTTGGACCTAACAACTTCTAAGAATGATGTAAATACAAAGAAGGGGAAAAACACATGAGTCTTAGGTGGTGGAGGGTGGCAGACAAGGGGGAAAGAGGGACACCGGGGTCTGCACACTCAGATCTGGCCTTCCTTGTGAAACTATAATTTTGCTTAAACAAAGAGGAGTCAGATAATTCTAAATCTAAACTCAGAAATGCTCCTTGCAAGTACACATCTGGGGCAAGTTTATAAATTGGGACCCACATACTATATTTCCAAATATTTAAAGATTATAAATCAAAATAAACATATCAATGTATTCTGTGCAATTACTTTGCCAAAATAATTTAAAACACACACACAAAACAAAAAACACCCAAAAGCAAACAAAATAAACCCCACAACCCTAGAAGGCCCTGTTCAATTGTCTGATTAATGAAGATTTTTTAAAGTGACAAGTCAACATTTTTAATAAATATTATAGCTCTACATATAGATATATCTGTTCATTAGTAGATATCACCTTATTATAATCTGTACTAGTGGCCTGGTACATGAAATTCGTGCACATTAAAAGGGAATTATTTAGAGGAAATATTTTAATATTGCTATTTGTCCTTTCTCTATAATAGAAGTGTCAGAGATGAAAGAAAATTAGTAAAATGTATATGAAAATCTCCCTTCAGCCCTAATCGGTTTGGCTCAGTGGATAGAGTGTCAGCCTGCGGACTGGAGGGTCCTAGGTTCGATTCCTGTCAAGGGCATGTACCTTGGTTGTGGGCACATCTCCAGTAGGGAGTGTGCAGGAGGAGCTGATCTATGTTTCTTTCTCATCGATGTTTCTAACTCTCTATCCCTTTCCCTTCGTCTCTGTAAAAAAATCAATAAAATATATTTTTTTATAAAAGAAAATCTCCCTCCTGTCAAAGTCTGGGGTGCGCTGTGGGACTCAGAGTCAAGTCCCCACCCACCTGTGCCTCGAAATTGCGCGAGACCCAGACCCAGCCGGGCCCACTGCCACAGGGCAAGGGGTGCAGCCTCAGGTCCCCCATTAAGCCCTGCCAGGTGGGGTGTGTGGCCTCAGGTCTCCTGTCCCTGGCGCCGGGGCGGGGGCACAGCCTCAGTTCCCCTGGCCTGGACTCAGGTCCCCTGGCCCTAGCACCGGGGTGGGGGGCGTGGCCTCAGGAACCCAAGCCCAGCCTCAGGTCCCCAGCCTTGGCACCAGGGTGGGGGGCGCGGCCTCAGGTCTCCTGGTCCTGGCATGAGGGTACGAGGATGTGATGACCATTTGCATATTAGCTCTTTATTATATAGGATTATAGTAATGCTATTAAAACCTTTTGATGTGAAATATTTAAAGGTTTCTAAGAGACTGCTCTTTTAGAATGTAGGCCATTGTTATTTATACATTCACTGCAAACCTTCAAATACTTTCATGTATCTTCCTGAGTTTTACACTTCATATGAATTTGTCTCAGATCTGTGGAGAATAGACATTTAACATTAGCATAGAGTGACAATAATAATTCTTGCTGTGACAATTGAGCTTAGTCAAATATATCAATTAATGAGTCAGCTAGATTTGAGTGAGGGGAGGGGATCTTATTCAAACATGCAAACTTATTATTATTATTATTATTATTATTTTTGCTGTTAATAATGCAAATTCATGGGAATGTCTCTCTTTTGACATTTTTCTTCTAGGTCACATAATCACCATAATCAGACACATAATGAATGATAACGATAGTGTTTGGCCTTTGCATTAGCTTTTTAGCTAAAAACCCTTCGGAAATATCAATTAATTAATTTTTTCCACCTTCTTATTGGACAGCATTATCCATACCAAAAAACATGGCCTTGGCACAAAGCATAACTATGTATAAGGTATTTAAATTTAAACAAATTAGGAAATATTTTTCTCTCTATTCAGAATTTATCTCCCTACCTTTTTTTAGAGCATATTGTTATGGAAAACAAAAAAAGAAGAAGAAGAGAATGCAATGCCACCAGAAATCCATTAGAGGTGAGAACATTCAGGAGGGTTATCTAGTTATTACGATCGTTGACATACGTTTTGCCAGAATTAATCCTAAGTAAAGCATTTTAAATCATGCTCATCTGTTTACTATCCCTGCCATTTTTGAGAGGCATCACCAACACAGCATACTCAAGGCAAGTGAGTGCTTCAGGCAATTTCCTATGTAATTTTTTTTTTTCTGATGGATTGAGCTGAACCACTTGAGAGCTGTTAGGACTGGTATTGTCCTTCAGAAGTATGTCCTTGGCTAGAGTCAAGATAAAGTGGCCTCTCTAAATCATTCCTCCATATCCTCATTATTTATTGGTTAATTGGTTTGTGTGATTTGTTTGTTTGGACTGTTTGCTCTAAAGGTATTCTGAAATATAGAGGTTAATATCACTCAAGCATAAGAAGTCCTCAATTCATCTTTTTATAATTGCTTTCATGGAGTCATGGTTGAAAAAAAATATTTCTCCAAAGTAAGTAGTGGAAAAGAAGTTCTAAAAAAGTGAAATGAAAACCTAATGTAAAAAATAATTTTTAATATATTTGTCTATTTCTGGTTCAAAACTATCTATTTAGTAGCCCCCAAATATGGATTGTCACAATAAAAACAACAACAAAAAACTCATAATCTATATGTATATAAAAGGCTAATATGCTGTGGTGTCCTTCCCATTGTCTGACCACTCACTATGATGTGCACTGACCTCCAGGGGGCAGACGCTCAATGCAGGAGCTGCCTTGACACACACAGAGAAACAGCACTGTGGACCTGGAGCCAACAAAGCAACACTAGGCTTCCCCCACCACCCCAGAGCGACAGCCCACCAAATTGCAGCTGATGCTGCCATGGCACAAAATGCGGCCCATAGCCCAGCCCAGCCCACAAACAGTGGCTGTGGGTGCTGGGTAATGATGTCATGCTTTTGTTGACATTCTGAAGCCAAAATTGTCAACAGAATATGTCTGAAGACCAACTATTGCCACAACGTACCTCTGAGGCTGAAAGAAAGCAACATCAACAGAATATATCTGAAGAACAGTCTTCGGCAAGTACTATCAATACTGGTAGGAACTGCCTTCATAGCAAAAATGAGGTATATGAGGATGCAATTATCGAACATAGTTGTGGTAGAATAACTGTTACATGTCAATTTTGCCTATCCCTAAATTTATCTGATGAAAAACCATCTGATGGAAAATTTACTCGATGTTTTAGCAAAGGCAAAGTTTGTCCAAATGATATAAATTTTCCAGAATACCCTGTATATTTTAAAAAATTAATGATAAATGAAGATTCTGACAGTAAAAATTTAATGGAAAATATTCGTTGTTATATCATCTTGTTATTGTTTTTTATTAATCAATTTATGTATTATTTTCATGTACATTTTACTAATTTTCTTTCATCTCTGACACTTCTATTATAGAGAAAGGGCAAATAGCGATATTAAAACATTTCTTCTAATTAATTAATTTCCTCTCAATGTGCATCAATTCATGTACCGGGCCACTAGTAACATAATAACAAACAAAAAACTAAGGCCAAAAAACAACCTCTCAGAATTAAAAAAAAATTAGCTAATGTGATTGGTTAGATCAATTCAATTTAAGAATTCCTTGTATCCAGCACATGGCATAGATTTGTTTTGTTTCAGAAGTAGAAATTATTATAATAACAATGGCAAAATGATAATCTATATATCATCTATGACTAGACTGAAATATTAGAGTTTGTACCACAGTGAAAATTTGAAAAAAAAAAAATACTGATTTCTATATATGAGATACTGTGTAGTGAAACAGATAAAATGTAATGCCCAAAGTCCACATTTAGCTCATTTTTGTGCATCTAGTCAGAGACTGCAAATTTCAGAAGGTAAATGAAAGAGAAAGACAGGATTCTATGGACATAGTTACTTTGAGGGGACTACTTCTCTACAAGGCCCTGCATAAGAAAAAGGAGGGAGGTAAAGATCTGAGAGATGTTTACATCTAGATTTTCATTTATAATACTTCCCTAAATTTTAATGTTTCTTGCAGTTGATGGTAACAGAAAGAAATAATAAATGAAAGAAAATATTCTGGGTTAAAAACCTTGCTAGAAATGAGATTTGGAGTAAAAATTAAATCTATACGTGTATTTTAGCCACAGGCTGGACAGATTGTTCCTAATTATAACATAGCATGTTAAGACATGCCACATAGCATCTATAAATGACACAAGGTTGGACTAGAACATGTACATATTAGCACACACACATATATACAAACATCCAAAGTAAAAATATCCTTTCATATTTTGAAGTTTTGGAAAAAGTTCAACATTCTTAGGACATAATACTGGCTAATATTCTTTCGAAAACATCCCATAAAATGAAAGTTATTAAAATGTGATATATATAATAACGGGAGAAATAAAAATAAAATACTGTGTTAAAAAGAAGAAAAAAGAAGACATTTTCATTACTATAATAATCAAGATAAATGGGTGAAGCTTCCTTCATAAACAGCAAATCTTCTTAGATTATAACAAAAGACTAAAATAAATTTAAGACAGAGCCAAATAATATAAGCTGTCAAAGAATGAACTCCTAAAATATGCATGTGCCTAAAATTATAGCTAAAACCACAATTCAGGTGGCAACAAGAAGTTGTAAGAATGTTTTCTGACTATTCATTTGTTTTCTTGTGCACACCAGCAACTTAATAATAAGTTATATTTTGTAAGCATTTTAGCCTTTCTGCCCTCACATAGCTTATGTATTGTTGTCAGGAAACATTAGAATTTTACTTAAAAAGGCACTGTTATATAAAGGGACATTACCATTATATTATTTATTCAGGTTATCTTATTAGAGATCATTTTTACAATAGATTTCTGTAGCATAAATTTATATTTTTAATAATATTTTGAACAATGAGTTATGTACATATGCTTTTTATGCCTAATAGCAAAATCAGAATTTTAACAATCTTATCCTTGGAGATATTATACTGGCTTGTAATTCTCAAAGAGACACTTTTCCATATGTTTTCTTTCACTTGTGAAAATATGTCATATGGGCAGTTTTCTTCACTTCAGAATCAAGGATGATACATTTTAATTTATTAGTTTTAGAAGAAAAGCACTCAAAATTGTAAAAGAAAACTCTCTTAAACAAAGATCTCCGGATTCCATGGTGGTTAGTCATTCAGGGAATTTAATAGCATCTGTATTCATGTTTTTATTTTTTAGTTATAAAATCCTTGACAGCTTGGCAAATAACAATTGGAAAATAATTCCCCGGGTATTTTCTACACCTTTATATGAAAATAGTCTTACATAATTTGAAATATGATACAAAGCTGAAGCTTTAAAAAAGTTACTGCTGAATTATATTGTACTGATACTACCTAAAAGTTTGATGATAATGTTAGTGATGCTTGCTTGGTACAGATAATGTTAGCGTTTCATGTATGGACCAAAATTCCTCTTCAGCATTTAAAACACTTTACAAGAGCAAGTATCTTGTCTAGAAAAAATTTTGGTCTAATCCTAAAGTCACATTATATTTATCAGGGTGTTTAATAAGTATGAAATAAATCAGATTAACACTGGATCTGAAGGTCATAAAGAAAAATGTTTGTTTATATTATTATATTATTATATTTAATTTACATATCAAATAGTAAAGAAAGGGAAAATAATTCACTATAAGAAAAGTATCTTATATGTGTGTGATAAATATAATTATGGATTAATCAAATAGAAGTGTATATTGATAATTTTATCATTAGACTAGAGGCCCAGCACGCAAAATCATGCCAGACCCCCAGACCCACCATGCTGGTGGGACCCCAGACCCACTGCGCCATGAGACCCAGACCTGCTACACTGCGAGACCCATCAGTGCACCTCCTGGTGACCAGTTGTTTGGTCATTATGGCATTACGGTGTTACAGCTACTGGCCTTTTATAATATGGATTAATTTTATAAAATGCAATATATTATTTTTCACATATAAAGATTTCTAGAAAATAGGCATAGGTAGAGAGCGAGAATGCTAGAATAAAGTGCTTTCCAACTTTATCTCAGATTCATGTTTAATATAATATCCTATCTAATAAAATGTAATATGCAAATTAACTGTCACTCTGTCACAAAGATGGCGGTGCCCATAGCCACAAGATGGCAGTGCCCAGTCCTCTCAGCCCTCCTGGAGTCCCCCAGACCCAGAGGGGCAGCTGCTGAGAGCAGGCAGCGTGAGCGGCCTGGCAGAATGCTTGCTTCATGGCTGCAGTGACGAGGCAAGCGTTCTGCACCCGGCAGTGGATGGGCCTCTGGGCTACAGAGAGCCTCTGGGCAGCAGGTGCTGAGTGACCAGGCCCCGCAGAGAGCTACTGGCACACGGATTCATGTGCAGGGCTACTAGTATTAAATATAATAACATTATATATGTATGTATGTATGTATGTATGTATGTATGTATGTACACACACACATTCATACACATGCATTATAGTCAAATATAATGGTAACCATTGACCTAAAGTGGAGTAAAGATAGTCTCTTCAATAAATGGTGCTGGGAACACTGGAAAGCCACATGCAAATGAATGAAACTGGATTGCAGTTTTTCCCCATGTACAAAAATTAATTCAAAATGCATCAAGGACTTAAATATAAGACTTAAAACTATAATTCACATAGAAAAAATATAGGTACCAAACTTATGGACCTGGGTGGTAGAGAACATTTTATGGCCATTATCCCAAAGGCAATGGAGGGAAAGGCAAAAATAAATGAATGGGGCTATATCAAACGGAAGAGCTTCTGCACAGCAAAAGAAACAGACAACAACAACAACAAAAAAACACACAAAAAAAACAGTCAGCCAACCAGATCAGAGGCAAACCGTAGCTCTTCCAAAGGTTTAATTTCCAAAAAATATAAATAACTCATAAAACTCAACACCAAACAAATAACCCAATCAAAAAGTGGGCAGGGGACCTGAAAATACACTTCTCCCAAGAAGACATACAAACAGCCAATAGATATATGAAAAGATGTCCAACCTCACAGGCAATCAGGGAAATGCAAATTAAAACTTCAATTAGATACCACCTTACACCAGTTAGAGTGGCCATTATCAACAAGACAAGTAAAAACAAGTGTTGGAGAGGTTGTGGAAAAAAAGGGAACCCTCATTCACTGCTGGTGGGAATATAGACTGGTACAACCACTGTGGAAAGCAATCTGGCAATTCCTCAAAAAATTAAAAATAGAGCTGCCATATGACCCAACAATCCCACTCCTGGGTATATACCCGAAAAACTCAAAATCATTTATACGCAAAGGTATATGCACCCCTATGTTCATTGCAGCATTATTCATGGTGGCCAAGACTTGGAAACAGCCAAAGTGCCCTGAGATAGAGGACTGGATGAAGAAAATGTGGTACATATACACAGTGGAGTACTACACGGCCATAAGAAAGGATGAAATGGTGTCATTTACAACAACATGGATGGACCTTGAGAACATTATGTGAAGTGAAATAAGTCAAACAGAAAAAGCTAAGAACTATATGATTTCACTCATATGTAAAAGATAAAACTGAAACAAAGGAACACAAACAGCAGTGTGGGCTGAGGGGAGATAGGGGTCCTAATATGAGGTGACAGGAGAAGATTTGACTTGGGGTGGTGGGCACATGGTTCTACATACAGATTTTGTAACTTAGTAATCCACACATGAAACCTATATGTTCATATTGACAAATGTCACCCCAAAAAATTTAATAAAAAAATAAAATAAAAATACTGAATAAAATGTAGAAAATTATTTTAAAAATGAAAAAAATACTTAGTCATTTTTCAAACTAGGTTATTTTTTACTTTCTTCCTAAAAGATAAGAATCATGACCTCTTTCCAATGTTTTTTTTTTTTCTTTTTTTTGGCCATTCTTGGAACAGATTAAACAGGTAGATGCTAAACAAATGTTTTTTTTCATTAGTGCCATTTGCCCTTGACCTTTAATAGCATTAGCTGTGTTAAACTGCAGAAATCATACCCTAGAGGAGAACAATCCACTGTATTTTTTACAATTATTTTCCCTAGTAGTTGCATTAGTTGTTTATGAATTTAAGAGTAAATGAGGAGCTTATCTTGCTAGGTATGCATCATAAAGAATGGAGAACCCAACCAGCATGGCTCAGTGGTTGAGCATCGACCTAGGAACAAGGTGTCACAGTTGGATTCCCAGTCAGGGCAAATGCCCTGGTTGCTTGTGCAGGAGGCAGCCAATCAATGATTCTCTATCACCATTGATGTTTCTATCTCTCCTCTCCCTTACTCTCTGAAATAAATAAAAATATATATTTTTAAAAAAAGAATGAAGAGCTTCTTGGAATCTCTGTTGGGTCTCTGATGTCACCCAACAGAAAGCACCTCTTTCACTCTTGTGGTTTAAACCTCTATGTCTATGTTTCTACTCTCTCTCTCACACAACCCAGATAGGAATGGTTATTAAGGGCTTAGGTGTTAAATATTGTTTATCCATGTGGAAACTAAATAATGGATGTCTGAATTATTTTTCCTTTATGGATCCTCTTGACTAGCTACTATCTGCAGAAAGAGATCACTTTTGCTGATGTGATAACTGTCATTTTCCAAGTACCATCTAAAAAGGAATGCGGGCAAGGAGTAGAGCAAATTGGTGTTCAGGAAATGTTAATTAGAGTACAGACAAAAATATCCATAGCAACACTACATATTGGCCACATCTGGAAAATACTCAAATGCCTATCAACAATAAAATCAATGAGTTCTTAAAATTCACTAATGCAATTTAATAGAGTATGACACACAGAATGTGCATGAATTGAACAAATATTGTTAAACAAAATAAGCCAACCACAAAGCATGATGTATTGGCTAATACACTTACATGAAAACAGTACTGGTTACCCCTGGGGTTGTACTGACTAGAAGGGAGCAAAGAGGATATTCTGGAATATTTATGATCTGTTTCTTTATTGGACTTTCAATTACATGAACATGTAAGATCTCAGCTTGTGAGAGTCTATTAAGTTGTATCCTTAGGATACGTGTTCTTTTCTGTATGATAGTGTTTCTCAATCAAAAATGTTATAAGATAGAGAAAGAAAATAAGTATATTACATAGAAGGTGAAAATACAGCAAAGTGCCATTTCTCCCATTATAAGTGGAGGGTTTTCTATGGAAAGCATTTAACTGAAATCTACTGTATATTTTTTTTAAGATTTAATTTACTAATCAATTGATATCACTTTATCAATTGATTACTCCACATTAAAATACTAGCAGAGTGCAAAGCTGTTATTACAAGATATTGACATTGATACAATCCACTGATTTTATCCTGATTCTTTTCAGTTTTAATTAGTTGTATGTTTGTTTGTGTGTGTGCACACGTGTGAAGTTCCGTGCAATTTATCACCTATATAGGCTCATGTAGACACCACCACAGGGGAGACACTGAACAGCTTGACCATCACACAAGTCCCTATTTTACCTTTTTATAACCAGACCAAACTCCTCTTCTTTCCTCCTCCACCATCCCTAGCCTTGTCTCTAACCCCTGGAAACCACTAATGTATCTTCCATTTCTAAAATGTTGTCACATCAAAAATGCTATATAAATAGAATTGTACACTATAACTTTTTAAACATTTTTCCCTTCAGTATAACTCCCTAGTGATTAATCCAGGTTCTTGCAAGTATCAATTGTTTGTGTGTGGTTTTTTTTCATTACTGAGTAGTATTCCATGGTATATGTGGGTCACAGTTTCTTTAGCCATTCATTTGTCTAAAGATTTCTGGGCTAATTTCAGTTTTGGGATATTAGAAGCCATGCTGCTACAAACATCCCTATATGTAGATTTAGCTAAAGGAGAGCAAATGCACAAGGTCTTAAAAATTAGATTAGGTTATTATTATTATTATCCATATGGTTAAAACAAAGACAGGTTTTAAAACACAGGTTGTGGTTTAAACCTGATATTATAGCAAGTGGGGTCACTGTTAGCACTTGAGAGTCGTGATGTGACAACTCTGATGTCAGTGTGAAAGGGTGACAAGGTGCAGCAGTTCTCAAACAAGGCTAAACATTAGACACACATAAGGAGCTTTTAAGAAGCCCAAGGCCTGGGGTACACCACAGAAACTCAGGTATTCATAGTTTTCCAGTTTTCTCAGGCTAACCAAGGTGGGGCACCACTGGATTAAAGGCAGCTAATCCAATCGTGACTTAGCTTCAGGGATGAAATGGAAAGGAATTTAGTCACAGGAATAAAGCAAATAGGACAGTCTAAAGGGAGAAATGTTGGTGTTCAATGATAAAGAAGAAATGGGGAGGAAGACACAGAATGGATCAAGTGGTTTCCAAGGTTCTAGGCTAACTTGTGGATTATCGGAATATTTATGGGAGGATGCTTGGGAAGTCTTTGGTGGCGATGATATATTTGACTTGCTGGTGATGCACTCAGGCATCTGGAAATTTTCATACTCGGCATTATTCACCCATTTACCTCATAGAAATCAAAGTCCCATTTTTATATTAAAAACAAACTTCTATCCATGTTAGCAGACACTGGTGTTTTTGATAAATGCTCCTGTTTACAATATGCTGAGGTGATAACATTGTTTTCTGCAATAAACACATTTCAAACCTGGATCCTCACTGCCGTAAACTGAAATGAAGACACATCTTCCTAATATGTGAAATTAGTTATAGCTCTGCTCTGGGGTTGGCAATCAGGTATTCAAAACTTGGCAGCAGCAAAGAAGAGCCAAGTGGATTTCATAATGCATTTTTAAATGAAAGTAATAAAGAAACTCCATTTCATTAAGTGCTTGGAGAGAGCTTCCCAAACATGTACTCAGGTAGAGAAGCCCAGCTCCCCCGTGAGTCCTGTCACTCCACAGTTGATGAGTTTATTTTCCATGGTGGCTGAGCTTGGTGCTATTGAGTTGTTTTCCTTGTCACCTTAGGCAAGCTTGATGGTTAATGGGATTGCTAATAGGATATATAGTCAGTTATGGAGTTCTAAACTAGCTTGGATTAGCTATGAGTAAAATCAATTACCACAGACCACTGGTCCACAGAAATCAGGAGGGGTAATCTCATTTCTCTTCCTAGTGAACAGCTGTACTCAGTCCCCAAGAGGAGAAAAATATTACTAGCAAAATTGATGCTAATTAGCACCCATGTTGGCAGTCAGAATAGAGACACTGAGAACATTTGTAAAATGAGACTGGTAAAGGGCAGTAAAAATTTGTCACTAAAATTAGCCAACTGAAATAAATGGCTTTCAAGTGATTTTTCTAAAAAGCCATATTTTTTTCACGTATGTATTCAACACATTAAATTAAAGGACATTTTTGTGATTGAAATGATATATCTTATGCATTTCATTATTTATCTAGTTATTTTTACTTGAATATAGCCAATATCAGCAAACTTTTGTGCAACTACCAAATGTTACTGGCTTGCTCTATATGTTTATGACAAACACTCTCTCTAGTAGATTAGCATTGACAAGATTTAGCCAGTCAACAAAGATTGGTCTTTTTCTTAGCACAGTAAATGATAATCATATTGGTTGTCCCTTAAAATTCTACTTTAGATATTCACTTATTTAACTTAATACTTTGAGTTTAAAATGATTTAATAGGAACAATATAGCTGTTCAATTATTTTCAACTTAATATGAGTGAATTTTAGGCCATTACCTGAGCACATGTTGAGGGGAGAATAGTTAGAAGAATAGAAGAATCATAAAAGAGGCTAAAAATAGGAAGTTTGCAAAAATACATTTGCATACTTCCTGCATAATTCAGTTATCAGTTGGGTATAATTAGTATGTTTATCTTAATCTTATGAAATTATTTTCCAAGATGAAATATTACTTGTAAAAGATTATGTTTTATTCCAAAAAAACCAATACTATGGTGGACAGCTTCATTGAAAACTGACTTTGTTTTGGAAAACTCATTCAATTTAGCTTCTGCAATTTATAACTGACATATAGGAAGGACTGACGTTTAAATTCAATCAAATATTTTTGTTGTCATTTTTCTTTGAAGATGGAATTGTCAATAGTGTAATACTGGGTTAGGCAGCTGGTGTGACAGCAAGCATTTCATGGAAATCATTGATTGTGGTGATGTTCTTTATTGAAATGTCTGTGCTTTCCTCTTAAAACAGTGGAGTAAAGGGTAAGGTTGTGGGAGGGACTAAGAACAATTGTTTAAACTGGCTGATTGAACTTTCCTGGTAACTCAACTAACATTCAAAACCAATTAACTTTTATATATGAGACAATATTTTTATTCTATGCTGACCACCAAGATCCTAAGCAATTATCTTCCCTCTCCACAAGTGATTTCTGTGTCCTTCATAACCATTCTTCATACCTATGCAGACAAACATGCTATTATTTTTCCATCTTTAAAAAAATTTCTTGATTCTCATTCCTCTTACAGTTATGTATTCTTATTTGTGCTCATGTTTGCAATAATATTTTTGAAAGAATTGTACCTACTTACTGTCCTAAATTATTCTCATAATAGCTTTTAAATCTCCTCAAGTTAATTATCTGTCTCCTTTATAAACCAGTCTTGTGAATCTGACCTGTGATCTTCATGTTGATAGATATAAAGTCATTTATCCGCCCTCATTGTAATAGAAGACAATAGCCTATTCTATATTGGTTGATCACTTCCCCTTTTTTCCTTCCCCTGGATTTCAGGTTGTTTAACTTCCTAGGTTGTTCCTTCTCAGCCTCCTTTTGTCATTTTCCTTCCATGATCCTTTAATGGGAGAGTGGTCCAGGACTCTCTTTTGTCTACTTGTATTCTGATTTATATTTGCTTCTTTGTTAATTTCATCCACTCTAATGACTATTGATACTATGTACTTGTTCTCAAATGTTTATATCCATGGTATACCCCTCTCCTTATATCCAGATATATATCTGACTACTTTGACATCTCTGCTTAGTTGTCTAATAGACATCTGAAACACAATATGTCCAATACTGAACTAAAATCCTCCTCTACCCTCAAAACCCTCTTGTTCCCCACAAATGTTTTTTTGTTGTTGTTATTGTTGGCCTTCGAACAGTATTTTTTTATTTTATTTTTCAATTACAGTTTACTTTCAATATTATATTTTTTTTAGTTTCAGGTGTACAGCATAGTGGTTAGATAATCATATACTTTTAAAGTGGTTCCCTCAATATTGCAAGTACCCACCTGGCAATGTATGTAGTTATTGAAATATTATTGACTATATTCCCTACACTGTACTTTACATCCCCATGATTATTTTGTGACCACCAATTTGCACTTCCTAATCCCTTCACCTTTTTCACCCAGCCCCCACTTCAATAGTATTCGTCACTTTATGACTCAATATCCCCCAATATAGACATACAGAGGTTTGTAAAATTTCTCTGCAGAATCTCTTCAGAGGCTGACCACTCACCTCACCAGAAAATGTGTTCCTGTCTTTATATTTTATTCTTTATTTTGTTTTACTTTTTCCATCACCATTCCCACTAACGTTTTAATCACTGTTGATGTAAACATCATTTTTCCAGAAGTTGAACCAATAATTTCCCCATGATCTCTACTTTTACACTTAGCAAAAGAAAGTTTATGATGTTTTTGAAGTGCTATATATTCAGGCCTCTCCTTTTCTTCTATTCTTCCTTAATGACTCTGCTCCTATCACACTGGATTCATTAATATTTACTAGTAGCAAGCATCTCAATAGAGTCTTCTCTGTTTCCTCTTCCTGGAATTACTTTCTATCATTCCACCTTCCTCAGCTTCTTTTTGTCTTGGCTCACATTTCACTTTCTCACTGAGGCCAGCTCTCACTATCCTATTTATAATTGTGCTACTTCACCCCCAACATTCCCCATTCCTCCTATTCTGTACAGTTTTCTTTTATGTTATTCCACCTATCTCTTAACTAGTATATCATAGAATTTACCTATCCATTACACTTGCTGTGTGTGTGTTTTTTTTAAATTCTGTCTCCTTCCACTAAAACATGAGCACTATAAAACATGGATTTTTATCTCTTAATGCTTAGACACCTAAAAGAGTGCTTGGAACATAGTAGGTATTCAATTAAAAATTGTTGAACAAATGAGTGAATTACTGTCTTAGGAAGACAATTCTTGAATATATCAGAACAGTGAGTGTTTTCCTATATCAGAGAAATCTTGGCTAGAATTCTGTAGACTTCATGTAGTATTTCATTAATTCATTAAAGCAAAAATTAATCTTTAATATTCTCTAAAATAAGAAGTCTTTAAAGAATAAACATGCCATCTATTATTTTATCCCCTTTATAATTTGCAGGACAAAATTAAAAATCATTTGTACTATGGAAAATACAGTATATAGATTTATAAATTAGTAAAATAATACAAGGATGAAAATAGTTTATCTTCTTTCTCAGTGCAAACATATTTATTTAATATATACAACAGTCAAAAGAGACTATTGCATCTAATAAATTATTTCTGAAATCTTTAATTTATGAAAATAATTTTAAAATATTTTTATTGATATTAGAGAGGAAGGGAGAGGAATAGAGAAATAGAAGCATCAATGATGAAAGAGAATCATTGATCGGCTACCTCCTGCACACCTCACACTGGGAATAAAGCTCATGACCAGGGCATGTGCCCCTATTGGGAATTGAGCCATGATCTCTTGCTTATAGGTCAAAGCTCAACCACTGAGCCAAATGAGCTGTGCAAAAATAATACTTTTAATAGCAACTGATTTATCTCTGCTATCCAGGTATCATAAGCACAAATTATTCATATAATGAAATATTTAATAATTATAGTATTATTATTTAAACTTTACTGGACATATACTGTATACTATGCATTTTTCCTGAGAGGTATACTACAGCTTTTCAATTTGAAAAATAATTGTTTTTACTTTTTTCTTTTTTTTTTTCCTTTTTATTTCATTTATTGGAGTGACACTGGTTAACAAAATTATACAGGTTTCAGGTGCACAGTCGTACAATACATCATCTCTACACTGTATTGTGTGTTCACCACACAAGTCTTTACTTTTTTCTTATAACATTTTCTTCAGGACTCTCTTACTGCATTTTTATGTGGCCTTATACTATGTGCTTATATGTCTTTTTCTCATCCTACTATAATTTTCTCATGTACTGGTCAAATTTTGTTCTATGTAGTTTGACACATAACTAATGATCAACCAGTATATTCTATACTTTAACTAAGTCCTTGACTTCTAACACCCTGAATTGGAAATTATATTGGGGGGAGATGGATTATCTATATCATTTCCTGAAAAGACAATCTAGGGATTTACTTGTGAAAATGTCTAGGTGTGAGTACAATACAGACACATAGCTAGATATGAATTTATGACCATAAAATTATTGCATTATCTCTTCCAACACATTTTTACTCTCCCTCAAACCATAAGCTAGATTTATTATGATATATGATTGTTTGGGAACTACAATATATTATGTGTACCAGAGTTTCACCAAATATAAGGTGAATCAATAGAGTTCAAATGAAATCATTGACAATGCTGAATCATCTAATAGTTATGTGGCATTGACCTATATACCTCCCTCCCAGGCTTAAGCTTTTATATCGCATTAAATCATGGGAAATAAGTCTAATAACAGTACTTCCAAATAAACTAAAAAATATAGTATTCTAGATATACTGAGCATTTTTTTTTACAGAGCATCAGTTTAATAGTCTATTATTCCCTTTGACTGTGACAATGATAATACCATAAGGAAGACCTCTCAAATCTGTAGCATTGTTGTTGTAGGTTTCAAATGTCATATACTTACTGTGGTATAACTCTTGTCTTATTTTAGTGCTTAATTTTCCTACCTTAAAAATCTAGAAGGAACTCCTTTACACTTTGTATACAAAAGATGTAGAATAAAAATGCAATGTGCTTCTGTTTTCTTTGCAAACAAGGATGAGAAGATGTCTTTACTTGGCTAATAATACACCTTGACACATTCTGAAAGGAATGAAAGTTAGTAAATGAAAGATGACTTCACATGTATAAAACTACATTTAATATTCAAATATAGTATTTTATTGGTTAATGTCCAGTTTTCTCCTTGTTGATGATTCTATTTTACAAATGATTGAGACACACTAACCCACAGTAAGCCAAACATTTTTGTTAGACCTTACCAATAAGGTACTAGTACTTGGGGAAGCATCCAACCTTTTCTCCAAATCCTTCATCAAATCCCTGGTGGGCTGTCAGATGTCTCAGAATAATAGGTGGCACCATGCTGTTGCTTGAATGTGTCATGACACCAAATCCTAACCCTGTCTAATTCACTATAGTTTTATTATTTTTAGATGCACTGCATATCTCTTCCACTAACACAAATCACACTTCTACAGGTGCAGGGTTTTGAGAATTTGAAACCTGACAAACTAGACCTGTCACAACAATTGCTTAAATAAAGGAGATACCTCACAGTCCACCCCACCAAATATGCCAGAGTATCACAACCCTGGGGTCACAGCTGGCTGCTGCTGCATGTTGGTCTTGCTTGGCTCAGACATGTCGTGGAAGTGCTTGCTATGCTATCTCACTCCAGGTATGAAAAGGGAAAAAAAATCACCTGGCTTTCATCAAAGCGCCTTTGAATATTGTTCCTCCTGAGGAGACTGCTCACCACTGTTCTTTCATGTTTACCCTTTACACTGAATCTCATTCAAAAGCTTTTAAAATTCATTGAAGATTCAATGCACTTCTCAGTCACAGTACTTTCTATGGCAGGCATCCCAGATTGAGACTAAGTTATATTCACCCCAAGATTTATGTGAGGGAACAAAGTGCCTCATGAGAAAAAACTCGTACTAAGGATATTGTGATACAGAGGTTTGTTTCAAGGATGAAGGGTCAGCATCAGAACAAAAGGGTCATAAGCTCTCCATTGCTTAATTCCTTAAATCAGCTGCCAGGCATATATACCTCAGTCCTTAGGCAACTCCATGGGAAATGAAAGATAGGTTTCAAATAAAAGTTCCCTTTGTTCTTTCCAGTATTATCTACTTGAGAAACTGAGCATAGACACTTCTGATATATTATTGCCAGCAGTTTTTAAAACATTCAGAAGGAAAACTATTGGTTTATGAAATAATGCAAGACAAACATCAGGGCCCTCAATATTGAGCATTGCCAACTCTACTATGATAATTGGTAGAAACAACCTGTTAGCAGAAATCTGGGGGATTGTGTTTTGGGAACCATGACAATCAGCAGAGTATATTCTTTAATGGAATTCAATATGAGACTCCATGCCACCTTGGAGTAGGCTTTAACAGATTTAGTGGCACCACTGGTGAACATCAAGGCATGATTCCTACTTTTGTGATTGAGAGTAATAACATTAGTATCACAGAGACCTGAAGTTAGAAGAAGACAGGCTAAAAGGATTGGCCCACAAAACACCTATGCAGTATACCTCTGGAGGTCTAGAAAATTACCTGGCCGGAAGCTGAGGCTATTTTATTGTTTGTAATATGTAGTGGAGAAATACAATGAGTGGTTTTAATTAATGTCATGCTATGCTCACTCATCTGTTTAAAAGCCAGGAGTATGTGGACAATATTCATGTGGTTGTTTAAAATAATTTAAGGCAATCTCTAAGTTGAGTGTAGAGTTGTTGACTCAGTAAGAGTACAATTGAGTTTAGGCTACAGTATTAGGATTTGTCCTCAAATAGAAAAAAATAAAATCAATACCTTCAGAGTTTATTATTCTCATTCCTCAGATAATAATAGATCTATTGAGTGGTGGCTTAGGCCAAACATGGGGAAACCAGGGGACAACATAAAGTCCATACTCTCAGGAAGTTTGTACTCTAGTGAAAGAGAGAGACAATGAAGAGATAAACAACTTAATATATAAACTAAAATTCATGTAGAAATAAGCCTTATGAAGATTCATGTAATAAAAATATTATGAAGACTAATAAGAATAAGATATCAGAAAGTACCAGTGGTGAGGGAAGGCCTCTCTGAGCAGCTGGTCATGGTAGGAATCAATGTGTGAGATTTAATAGTTATTGTTCTTTATTACTGGTAAGACTGTGATTTTGCTGTAGCTGTTTTATATGTCTCTCTCCAATTCTCAAATCAAATGCATATTTTGGAAATTATTTGAGTGCTGTTTCACAATTGAACCATAAAAATATTGAATAGTTTTCTTCTTGCATACATATTGTCATTCCCCTCAGTTCTTTAGATGGGGTTTTATTTTACTTACAAACGAAGTTCTGCATTCTTCATAACTGTGCTTATTTATTGGTTTCTTGTCCCATTTTATAATATTATTTATATTATCTATCTATCTATCTATCTATCTATCTATCTATGCTCACATCTATATATAAGATATAATTCTATTGATAACATTTATTTATATATAAATTGATATATAAACAAAGGTGTACTGTTTTAGATATTGATAAAAAAACAGATGTATACATAGATAGAGAACAAGTGTTATAGTTTTCTCTTAAGGTCTCTGGCCTCAGATATGGTCTGATATCACAAGACTATGTCTTAAGCTTGGAGAACCCTCCATCTGTAGTTTCAGCTCTGCAGAGTTGAACAAAGACTAACCCTGAGGAACTATGCAGATTATGCTGTCATTTCAAGAGCAAATGCAGCTGGTGTTTGTTCTGAAGCCATGGTCAAAAGACAGGAAGTCTGCTTTACCAAGAGTACTTCCTTTCTATTGGGTGTCTATAGACAGCATAATCCTCTGAGTGTCCTTCAAAGACAGCACAACCCTTTATTTTAATATTTATCTTCACTGTAATAGAATCACAATATGGTAGTCACAATATGTTTTCTTATTCATACTTTAAACAGAAATATTGTAAGTGGGCAGTTCTTAGAGCTACGTGCTAAAGAAACAAAACTAATGGGTGCTGTCCCAGTTCTCCAGAAGCTTAATATCCTTTGTGCATACAAGATATAGAGAAAAAAAATGTCATGAAAATAGAATAAATAAGTGGGAAAGCAAAACCATGATGACAAGCTAGAACAAGGTGGAACAGTGCTAAGAGACTAGTACTGGTATAGACTGTGCCTACAACAATCACAAGGTGCAGGTAAGAACGCTTTGATGAAGATGTGAAAACTTGTGCTGAAATATTAAAGAAGTGTATTTTGGTAGATATGGAAAGCCATTGAAGAGTATTTGTTGAAGGGAGTAAGACAAGAATGTTTTAGAGAGTAATATTATGTAGTAGAATGGAGAATAGATTAGAAAGGGGGATATGATCAGATAAGCATTATATTTTCAACATTAAAAAATTAGTTAATTTGTCAAGAAGTTATATATTTAGGCTTTTCCATGCAGAAATTAGTGTTTATAATAAAATACTTATTTTCAAACAACACTGTGATATTTCTGCAATTCTTTTCAGCTACTTTATTTCCCAAGAGGATTCCTAGTTGCATAAATTAAATGCATAAATTAATTCCTTTCAAAAATGAGAAGAGTGCTTTGGAAATTAGATATATGGTGCCAGTAGGGAATAAAAGCAAATGTACAAACGAGGTCCACAGGGAAGGAAAAGAGTTAGGTAATGGAGTGAGGACAAGGTTGGCAATCTTAGCAAAAATGAAACAACAGATGGGGTATAATTTTTGTGACTCTTCACACAGATGGTTCACCAGATGGAATGTGCTGGGTTCATACAGCTTATATGTATTTTTCAGCTGCTTATCATGATAGGCAAGTCCACTTATATGCAAGCAAATCTTTGCTTGTTTCAGATTATTGAAATATAACAGTAGAATAAATTGAAAGTTGGAGACATAATATAAAGTGTTTTTATTAACTGCCATTTCTAATTAGATAGAGACATGCAGATATGTTATTTGAAGACATTAGAATTCAGAAAGAACTCAGAAGTCATGGCTACAACATCTTATTCAGGGACTTCATGTAGGTTAAAAGATTTGGGGTCTTTAATTCAAATTTCAACTGTTAACTGACCATTATCTTTTGGAGCTTTATTTTTAAAAAGAACTTTTACTTAACACAACAAAATACAGGATTTAATAAAGTAACTAAAGAATGATTTAAATAACTCAATAATATATCTCTATGTAAATGAAGTCCAATCTGAATTGGGCACTAAATATAATATGTTTACTTTTGGTTTATTTTATTGTTAGTAGACTTCTACTAAGTATTATCATAATATATGATAAAAGTCAATATCTTTAGTAAACTTAGTTGTGTGTGTGTGTTCATGTGTGGTGTGTGCTAATTTTAAAATAAAGATTCAGTACCATTGAGAACCATTTTCATTGATCAATGGGATTTTTTAGAAGTAACATCTCTTATATGGAAGGGAAAATAAAAAAAACAACAACATTCAAACAATTAATTAATTGTCCTGTATTAAGGTATCCTATATAATAAAAGCCTAGTTGGCGTCACGCCCTCACACAATGCCCTCATGCAACATCGTTACAAGATGGCTGCCACAAGATGGCCACATGCACAGCGGATGTAGGGCCTGGTGGCTGCTCCGCATGGTGAGGCCTGGGGGGGTGTGGTCCCACGGTTCTGTGTGGTGTGGAGGAAGCTAATCCTGGCATCTCTGCCTCCTAGCACAGAGGAGGTGGGTCCTGGCAGAGGAGGCGGGTCACGGCAGAGGAGGCCAGTCACGGCAAGGGAGGGCAGTTGTGGGCGATTGGGCCAGCAGGGAAGGGCAGTTGTGGGCCATTGGGCCAGCAGAGGAGGGCAGTTGGGGGTGATCAGGCCTGCAGGGGAGCAGTTAGTCATCAATCAGGCTGGCAGAAGAGCAGTTAGAGGCGATTAGGCAGGCAGGCAGGCAGGAGAGCGGTTAGGAACCAGCAGTCCCTGATTGTGAGAGGGATGTCTGACTGCCAGTTTAGACCTGATCCTTGCGGGCAGTTGGACATCCCCCAAGGGGTTCCAGATTGGAGAGGGTGCAGGCCAGGTTGAGGGACACCCCCCATGCACAAATTTTGTGCACGGGGCCTCTAGTAGTTATATAGACTTATGGCACAAACAAGGGCTCTATTTTATGTGAGAGCTTCCCTTCCCATTGTCACAGATGAAATATTAATTCAGATGATTTTAAATTCTAGCAGTTCTAGCAGGAAGGATTTTTCTTATTGTAGCTATTGTAAGGCATCAATTTGTAATCTGTCTGGAGACACTACATCAGGCTAGAAACCACTATATATTTCAGACATAGTTCTCTTTAAAGACAAATGCATCAGTGGCAGAGTGTTGTAAATAACGCATGTACCGAGTTGTATTATTTTCTAAATATTGTCTATTCATTATTTCATTTGAATCATACAGCAGTCATTTGGGGTCTGCATGACATATATAATCATCTCCATTTTGCAAATAAGAAAAATAGGCTTGAGAAAAACAAATTACTAACTAAAACTTAGTTGATGGAAGAGCCTGGACTCTAACATACTGCTCTCCAACAAATACTTAATGAAAGCCTACTATGTGCCAAGTGGACATAGGCTTGTGCTATTCTGCTGGGTCCTCATATGAAGCATACAAAGGTAAGAAACCTAGAGGTCGTATCTATACATAAATGAAACAGACCACATTACAGATTTCATTTATTCTTTCAGCAATTAGTTTTGTACTTTATATTAAGTACTGCTCTTTTTAGTGGGGATTTGAGACATTATAGGAAAGAGACAAGGCACACTCTTACAATATATAGTACAGCATAATACAATCCCAGGTAGGTAAAAGATACTTTGGAAACAGAAAAAAGAGCACCTAAGTCCACCATAGGGAGTAGAAGTTTAATGGCCACAGTGACATTTCTAGTGATTCTTCAAGGAGAAGTTGAAACACTCTAGTCAGAAGAGGGACAAGGTCCTTTCAGGGAGAAAAAATAGCACACACAAAGTCAGTGCACATAATATACACGGAGATTTCACTAATGCTCATGCATGCACTCTAAGCCATGGAGTGGCAGAAAATGAGGATGGGCAGGGTTGTGGCAGACAAACCATGACCACGTCACTGAGTCTGTGAGGAAATGAGGGTTTCTGTTCTATAAGCAATGTAAACCTATTGAAGTTTTGAACAAAGGTCAAGCTGGTGAAGTGTGTGTGTGTGTGTGTGTGTGTGTGTGTGTGTGTGTTTAAATGATTATTTGGAACCACTTAAGAAAGGTAGATATGGAGTTTCTGCAGTATATAATGACAGAAAATAATAGGGCCAAACTAGATGAGAGAAGTGAAAAACAACAACAATTTGAATACTGAGAAGTTTGAATGGCAAGGGCATATGTAATTGCTTTTGGAAGGAGGAAAATATGAAGAGCTGAGGGGAGATGGAGGTGTATAAAATGAATCCCAGATTTTTATACTAATTTGAACCATTTGGTGGATAATTATGACAATAATTATGATAAGAACTAAAGAAGAACACCCAGATTTGGTAGGTGCTGATGAATTGAGAAGAAATGGGGGGCTAGAGATGGAGCAGGGTAAAGATTTAATTTCATTTTTAGTGGGCAAAGTTTGAATTCTGTTAGGGTAGTGATATTCAGTAGGCAGCTAGTTATTGTGGTATAGTGATCTGTTGCAGATTTATTAGAAAATAGTATACATTTAGGTGTTGAAATCTTGGTCCTGAATAACATTTCCCAGGAAGAAGTGTACAAAGTAGGAAATAAAGACAATCAAGGATAGGGCACACCAACATGTTAGGTGCAGAAAAAATGTACAAAGCCTCTAAAAATCATGTTATCAATTATTCCTATGCTTCTTTGAAGTAATTAGATTTTTTTATCTCTAAAAAAAGGAAGACTGTAAGTTCCATATGTAATGTATTTTATATATTTTGTCACTGTATGCTTAGTGCCTATAAAATGTCTGGAACATAGTAGGAACTGAATAACATTCTATTGCCTAAGTGGATAAGCGATATTAAAGTAGCATTCAAGATAGGCTATAGAAGGAGTAAGGTCAAAAATACTGTGAAATCTGGTGCAGAATAAAATACAATATCTTCTCAGTTACCATATCAAAAGTGTTACTTTAAGTTTAAGAAGAGTCTGAAGACTTGAATTGACACATTCTGAATAATATCTCTATTCTTTTCCTCCTGAAACTAAAATGTCATATTTTTGTAAGAACAGTGTGGATAAAAGATTAGAGGGATATGAATCTATCTAGGAAAATATTAGTTCAAATTCATTCATCATTTAGGTAATATTAACTTTCTATATGGACACAGATAAATAATATCAAATTTTACCACAACTCAAGCCCAGATTTTGTGGCTTGTTCAAAATTATGCCTCTGTAACAAATCCATTTATGTCACAAAAATTGATTCATTAGATAAATAGAAATATATGAAAGCCAGCAGTTCTGCAATTTTTGCCTCTATCTACATATAATTGTGTTTCTTTATTTTCATATGCTGTAAATGAGCAATCACTATATAATCAATCTGTTTGACTGTAAAGTATTTATGTTTCTGAAAAATACCATATTGGTCATCTTAACCAGTGTTTCATTACATTGATGCAACCTAAATCATAAATCCACCTGCCATTTTGAAAAATGGTTGTGATTTAAGGTCTCATTCTCAAATGAATGTACAAATATTAACAAAAAATATGTCATTAATAGAAAACCTATTACCAGGTTTTCTATTTTATTTCTTGGAAATACTATGCCTTGGTGGAAAGTCTTTGTCTCTGTGTGTGCATTTATGTGTATATACATACATATACATAAAATATTTATACATTCTTTATAAAATACTAATTACCTGGAATATCCATCAGTACTTACCAGTGCTCTCATAATTATTTGTTTACATATATAGTTCCCATTCTAGATTACAATCTGTTTAAAGGAATAAAAATAAGAAACCACTGTATATTTTGATGTGCATTTCTCTATGACTTCTTGCCCAATCCTATCTATATATTGCTTCTAAAAATATTTTTCACAAATGTGATTCTTATTTTTTTGAATTCCCTTCTTGAAACTTCACTGATTCTGTAAATAACTCAAGAATAAACTTTAATTGTGTCTCACAAGTTTCTCCATCATTGACTCCTGCCTAAACTCTGGATTTAACTTTGGCTCTTCTCAGGCTGGTTCTTGCTTCATTGCCTTTGATCTCCTTGATCCTACAACTTGGGATATTCTCTCATCAGCTCACACTCCTCTTTCTCTGTGCCACCCCTTGTTCTGTTACTTCCTAGCTGTCTGTTTTAAAAGTTCAGTTCATGATTTTCCACCTTTTATTGCTTTTTTCAATCTAGAAGACATGTCCTCATCTAGGAAAACCCATCTTGTTTTGTCAGGACTTCTCAGATGTTGTACTAAACCTGCAAAGGGCTAGGCAAACCAGAATGATTGGTCACTCTATCTGTCTCTACAGGTGGCATGGATGTCCATCACATTTTCTCTCTGATCTTAGATATTTTATTTAGCTCCTTTGAGACTTAGTTCTCACCTATAAAATAAATGTTAATACTCTCTTCCTCATAGAGTTGTTGCAAAAACCAAAAATATCTCTAAAGACATAGCTCTTGGACCATAATAGATAGGTGTTAAGTGATAATTCTTTAAATTATATCTTATTTTGGGGAAATGGAAATAATTGGTTGATACACACACACACACACACACACACACACACACACACATATATATAAAATGCTAAGTGACCAACCGTCCATCAGTCCAACTGACCTACTGGTTGACCAGTACATATGATGCACACTGGCAATTTAAAAATAAACGTAGACTTGTACATGCGTGATACACATTAAGCTCTCACTGGTGGCAATTGCATGCGTGTGTTTCGATCTGTCGTTGTCAATCATGAATTTGAGAAAGGGCGAATAACGATATTAAAATATTTCTTTAATTAATTTTTTTCAATGTGCACGAATCTATGCACCGGGCCACTAGTAATATATAAATATTAAAAAACAATAAAATATGTGATGAAAATGAAGGGTTAGTTCACAGAGGAAGGAGTATAAACTATAGCATTAAGTATATAAAGTAATAGTAGGACTTTAGCAATAATAAACTATATATGTTAGAGAAAACATATTTTACTTTTAAGTATCTAAGAAAACATACCAATAAAAACATAATATCTAGTGTCAGTAAGTGTATCAGAAATCAATGTTCTCATACTCTTTGATAGAAATATACATATATAGGATTTATAAAGACTAATAGACACTGTGTAACAAAATGTCATAAACATATTATTTGACCAATAATTTCACTACTAGTATTCTACCAAAGATGTATGATTAGCAATGGCCTTTGCAACACAGCTTTCCTAAGGAAAAGTTGTAAATAGTCCCAAAATATATATTATTATGAATGTAGCACCATACTATGAAATATTATAAAAACATTTTAAAAAGTGATTTAAATCACTAAGTAATGACATAGAGAAAACACCATAATGAAGTGTTGTTACATGAACACAGGAAGAAAAATACTATATGTAAATATGACATATAATAAGATATCTAGATAAAAAATAGTATTTCTGCCCTAGTTGGTGTGGCTCAGTTGGTTGGGCATCTTCCTGTGCACTGAAAGGTTGCCAGTTCGATTTCCAGCCAGAGCACTTACCCATGTTGCAGCTCAATCTAGGTGGCATGCAGGAAGCAACCCATCTATGTTTTGCTCTCACATCAATGTTTCTCTTTCCTTCTCCCTTCCTTTCTCTCTCAAAATCAATAAAAATATTTTTTAAAAATATTTCTTCTGAAAGATTATGTGTGTGTGTGTGTTATAGAGAAAGAGCAACTGAGAGGGAGAAACATATAGAAATATTCACTGAAGCAGTTAAAGCTAGTTTTCACTGAGTGAGTAACAGAGATTTATCATCAGTCACATAGATATAAAGAGGTGATAGGGAAAGGGCAAAAGTCAACATACATTTAATAATTTTTCATAGAGAAAAGTTAGTTTGTATTCTTTTCATGTCACCAATTCATTTTTAAAGTTTGTATTTTCACACCTCTGAAAACAGAATGCATCTTTCAGTTAATTGCTGTAGGTTAGCCACGTGGCAATTATGTGAAAACCAATCCTTGACCCCTTCTGCCGAGATCAAGAAAACACCAGCTTCCAAGAATCTTGGAATTAACACATGAATTATATGCTTCTGATGTTATCAAAACAATTATTCTAAAAATATATTTGACAGGTTTTCTCATTTTAAACATGAAAATGGAAAACACTGCATTTCATTAAGGCTGCACAAAATATTAATAATAAAGTAAGTGTTTCAGTAATAACAGGATGTAAACTATTCAATTATTCATTCAACATTAACTCAAGTATCTGTCTTGAGGTGGGCATGGTGCTAGTTTGTAGACCCAGAACAAAGATGAAAACAAAATGCTTGACCTATAGGAACTAAATTGGGTCATTTCCACTCATCACAAAATAGGATTGTAGTTATCCTACAAAAGAAATGAACTAGCACTTATCCTAGTCAATCACTGGTTTCTATGATTAAGTTAATCTGTAAGAGTGCTTCATAAAAATTACAATACACAAATGCAATGCACATTTTCTGATGTGTGCTTCTTATATGCTGAAGTGGAGTTACAGACAGAAATGAATACATTATCTATTAAATTGTAACTGGGTAACATCTAGGAAAAAAGTATGATCAAATTCAAGTTGGATCAGGAATTAATAAACTTTTCTGTACTCACTTCAAGTAACTTCAAGTGAGTTAACTTTGTAATTTTCCCCCATTCCTACCATGTCTTTGTTTTAAAAACTCAATTTCTGCATTTAAGAGAGAATCTTACAATGGCCACCTGTGATTGCCCTTTATTACAAAGGCACTTTCATGTTGTGTATCTTGCCTTACATTTTTATATGACTTTTTATTTTTTATGAATCTAAATGGAATAACATTTACAACTCTGAGCTAGAAAACTTAGTACTGTGCTTACAGAGTGGTTTTAGCCAATGCTTCAATCTAAGTGGAAAGGGTAATATGAGGTAAAACACCTTTACTTTGAAAATAGAATACTCCTGTGGATACTAGTTATTTGTAAATATCTGAGCAATATTATAAGAGTGTTCCTTTTGATTTATATGCATATTGAAGAACTAAAGCTGTTGACTGTGTGGCAAATTGTCACTGTAGTATAATGTGACACAGAAATTTTGGGAGTTTAGAGCTACTATGAGAAAATAAATCTAAATTGGCCTTAAGATTTATAATATTTATATTCAATATATGTATTAAATCCTCCTATGTGCTATCAATCTATCAGAAGCATGTACTCATATTTATGTTATTTCCAGAATCATTTAGCCAAACATGCTCTAGTCTTTCCAAAAAAGAGAACGGTTATAATAACTCTGAAAATGTTCAGAGCTCTGGAATTTTTGAGAAATCAAATATTCTTAAACAACCAGATTCAGAAAAATTGAAAATGTCTATACACTGAAGAAAGCATCCAAATATACAAATGCCTGCCTCTGAACTGAAAATGTTATTAAAATGTTAATGCTACAACTAATAAGCCTATTATGAACATATATGTATTAAGGTCACTGTTGAAGAAAAAAATATGGAAAGTGTCAAAAGGCTTTTCTTCCCTATCCCCTTCCAATTCCATATTATTCATTGACATGAAAAAAAAAATAATATTGCACATGATAAGACAGATTGTCACCATTATTATCCTTAATATTTTGAGTTAACCATTACATATTATTTAAATATGTTTATACAGTCAATTACTTGTATGTCTGCCTAGCTTACATAAGTGATGTTGAACAGTTTGCAATTCTCAATTAGATGTATTTCTCTTAATTTTATAACTAATATTTCTCTTATTTTTTCTTAATTACATAGTATAAACCAGGCGTCCTCAAATTACGGCCCACGGGCCACATGCAGGTGTTTTTGCCGTTTTGTATTTTACTTCAAAATAAGATATGTGCAGTGTGCATAGGAATTTGTTCATAGTTTTTTTTAAACTATAGTCTGGCCCTCCAATGGTCTGCGGGACAGTGAACTGGCCCCCTGTTTAAAAAGTTTGAGGACCCCTGGTATACACTAACTAAATTGCATGGCAACATATTAGCTCTTTTTAAACTGTCTCTGAAGTATAATATACATACAAAAAAGCCCACATACCATATATGAACGCTTAATGAATTTTTATGAATTACAACATCCATAAAACCAATTACCAGATCAAGAAACAGACTACCTATTAAAACTAGTTAGCCCTGGCCAGTGTGGCTCAAATGGATGGATAACTTCCCTTATTCCAAAAAGCTGTAGTTTTGATCTCCAGTCATGCCACATACCCAGGTTTCGGGTTCAATCCCAACTCAGGGGTGAGAGGCAACTGATGGATATTTGTCTTTCACTCTCTCACATTCATATTTCTCTCTCTCCTTTCCTCTCTCTAAAACTCAATTAAAAAAATAAAACTAGGAGTACCACAGAAGCTCAGGTTTGCACAACCTGTGACCTACCATGCTAACATTATACTGACTTCAAGTAGCATAGATTAGTTATGCTATTTAATGTCTGTTGTTTACATACATAAAATTTATTCATGCATTTTATTGTTGAACATTTTCTCTCTCTTTTAGTATATTCGCATTCACAAACACAAAACAACTATATATTTACGGGGGGGGGGGGGGATACAAGGCATTATTTTTAGAAGTTTGCTTTCTTTAAGTTTCTTGAACACACACACACACACACACACACACAAACAACAACAACAACCAGCATATAACTAAACAAAGCATGAAAAATGTTGGTGTGTTATTTTTTAAAGGGATGTTATATGCAAGGAAAGAACCACCAGGAACTAATACTACTCATTTCATTCTTATACTAAACTAGTGGCCCGGTGCACAAAATTCATGCACATTGAAAGGGAATTAATTAGATTAAATATTTTAATATTGCTATTTGCCCTTTCTCTATAATAAAAGTGTGAGAGATAAAGGATATGAGTACAATGTATATGAAAATAATACATAATTTTATTAATAAATAAACAATAACAAAATGATATAACAACAATAACAAACTCATAATATAAAAACAACATTGATGCAAATAATGACTGATACAGTGATTAAACTTATTCTAATATCTCCCTGTATACTACATTAAGAGTGAAAACACTTTCAGAGTGTTTGACTAATTTCCCTTGAGATAAAGTATTTACAGCTTTAACATCACATGCTCTTTGAACTCAAGAGAAAGCAACATATAACTGACCATGTCCAAAAACGGGTTCAGGTAGGAATATTCCTACTCTGTCTAGAGTTTGTCCTTGTGATTTATTAATAGTCATCACAAATGCTGGCATAACGGGAAACTATCTTCAAATTAATTTAAATGGGTGGCCAGTGTCAGATGGGGACAAATCAATTCTTAGAATCAGAACAATCTCTCCCTCTGCAGATCCTGTTAATATTTCAGCTTTGATAATGTTAGGTCGCAATCTTTTGATAATAAATCTGGTACCATTACAAAGACTCCATTTACTATTAAGATTTCTCAATAGCATGATGATTGCACCCACTTTCAATTTTAATTTATGACATGGCATTCCAGAAGGAGTAATACTATTAAGAAATTCAATAGGAAAAATTTCCTTTTCAGCATCATCTGTTGAGTCAATGGAATCATCACTCAAATAGGTTTGAAAATCTCCATCAAGTATATCCAAAATTTCTTCATTTAATTTTTGAATGTGCTCATTTTTTGGACAAAGAATTGCACGTTTAGATATATTTTTAATATTATCTATAGATATACTATTTCCAAAGATGGCTTTAATAATAGATCCATTAAAAATCATTTCATGGGGAATTTCAATAATATCCATTCCTAAATGAAAACTGCTATCAAGTTTGCCATCTCCAAGTTTTACTAACCATTCACTATAAGCAGAATCATCTGATCTCATATTTGTTTTAAGATACAACTGTCTGAAACATCCCCAAACACTACAGTAGTTTAAACTTGTTTGTTCTATGGCCAATCGTATAGCATGGTGGCACAAAAATTCCCTCTGAAAAGAACTTTCCCACCAAATGCTACATTCAAATTAGCGCCAGCAAGAGCTTTATATGTATGGCACATGTGCGAGTCAAAGTTTATTTTTTTTAATTTCCAGTGTGCGTCATATGTACTGGTTGGTTGGACGGATGGACAAATGTCGGTCACTTAGCCTTTTATCTATACAGATTATGGGTCATGATTTTACCTTTTTAAAAAATTATCCTTTAATACCTCCAAAGCACAATGAGTAAGAATCTGAAGGTTTATGTGGCTTCTATTTGGTTTCTAGGACAAAGCTCTTTCCTTTACCCACCACTCACTTCTCTCCTTTTACAATTGAATGTTAATTCCAACATAATTTTTGTAACACCTCTTAAAAAGGATCCCACCAAGATTTTGATAGTCCATATGATAAAACTTATAGAAAAATACAGCATGAGACTTTCATTCTCTCACTAACTTCTTATATGACTGTAATTCCTCAGTCTCTATAGAATGAAAAAGGAAAATAAAAGTGCCTTCTCTTATTCCAAGGCCTTTCTCAGTCAGGCAACCACAAAAAGAAAGAATGAGCCTACAATTCATGCCATGTAATCTCTATCAGGCATAATTCAAATCAAATCCCATCAGGCAAAGTCTGGGATAATTAAAATGTATAAGAGAACAGTGGTGACCTGGGGGAGAACATATGAAACCTTGTCTCCTGCTTTTGCTGAATATTCTTTTTGTTATGCTAGACTCCAAGTCCCTATCAGGGACCTGGTCAGGCGGCTGTGGGTGCTAACCCATGCTGCCTGCCCCGGTCCATGATCCGTGATCAGGGATCTGGTCAGGTGGCTGCGGGCACTAACCCACGCCACCTGCCCTGGACCATGATCCCTGATAGGAGCTTGGAGTCAGCCACCGCTGGTGGCGGCTGACTCCAAGCCCCCATCGCGGACCTGGGAAGGCGGCTGCGATCGCTAACCCATGCCGCCTGCCCCAGTCCACCATCATGGCTTGGATCCCACTGGCAGTGGGCACTGCCCCCTCCCCCCACCATCTTTGCTGGGTTAATTCGCATATTTGCTCCTGATTAGCTGATGGGGGTGGCTGCAGGGGGTGGCAAAGGTATGGTCAATTTGAATATTATTCTTTTATTAGGTAGGATTTTGCCTTAAAGTAACCAATACAAAGTAATAAATTGAAAACTTGCTCAGTTTCTGCCAAGGCAATCTGCATTCATTAGGATTTTTTAAATTACAATTTTACTGGATAAATTCACAAAGCATAAAATTATCTTTTTTAAAGTGGGTAATTTAGTGTTTGTTTGTTTTGTTTCTTTTTGTTTTTTGTTTTTTTACTATAGTCATAGAGCTGGGCAGCCATCACACTGTCTAATTCCAGAACATATTGACACTGAAAAGAAACACCATATCCATTTGCAGTTAATTCTCATTTCTTCCTCCCTTAACTCCTCCTAACCACTAATTTACTTTCTATCCTTATATATTTGCCTACTCTGGAAATTTCATATAAATGGAAATGTAGAGTATGTATTCTTTTGTGGTTAGCTTCTTTAATTTAGCATAATGTTTTCAAAGCTCATCCTTTGTTACAGCATGTATTAGAACTTCACTTTTATTTGTCAAATAATATTCTGTTTTATAGATATACTATTCATTAGTTGGTGGACATTTGGATTGCATCTTCTTTTAGAGTATTATGATTAATGCTGCTATGAACATTCATGTAAAAGTTTTGGTGTGGGTACAAACTATTTCCTTTTGGGGTTTTGCCCAGGAGTAGAATTACTGGGTGATATAGTAAAATGCTGCGCTTAACATTTTGAGGAACTGCCAACCTATTCCAATGTAGGTTCATCATTTTATAATCCAAGCAACAATTTTGAATGTTGCAAATTTTCTACTTCCTCAACAAAGCTTCTTCTTTGTTTTGCCTTTCTGTTCTTTGGAGTGGATAATCTCAACTGGAGTATCTCCAAGTTTGCCACTTTTTTTTTTTTTTTTCCCCAGTTCAAATTATTTCAGTTTTTGTATTTTTCAACTATAAAAGTTTGGGTTTTTTTTTTTTGATATATTTTATCTCACTATCAACATTCATTATATGTGAGGTAATGTTCTCATACTTTCTGTTAATTCTTTAGGGGTAGTTTATTATTTGTTTAAATACATGTATGCAAATGGCTTTAAAGTTTTTATATAGTTAGTTCAAAATCTAGGCTTCTTCTGGACATTGGCTATGGACTGATTTCAAAGCTACCATGAAACTTGGGAAAGGATGATGGAAATAGGGCAAATGAAAATTCCAAAAATCACTGTTATTAGCAAGATTTAGTCAATTATCTTGACCAAGTGTTTTCTCAGATTGTTCCAAACCTTTGGTTCACTTCCAGAGTTTGAAAAATATTGATTTTTGACCATTTTTGCCATTGTCCTCATTGCTTTTGTGGAGGAACATGTTTTTGAGATCTTTACAAGGTCATTTCAAATGCTGCTCCTCTTCATCTGGATTTTTATTTTTATCTTTGCTGTACTCAATTGTTACTATGGCTTTCTGGACACTTTAAAACTTGGACTCAAGCTGTCTTCCCATCCTCATCTCTATCTTCTTTGTGATAAACATAATACAATAATATTGGACTATCCATTTTTATTACAATTTAACTCTGCCTAGTTCAAGTTTGCTCATTTTGCTTGTGAACAACTTCATTCGTTGCATTACAAGTTAATGATTACACTAAAGATTATAATGGTAGTAGGTAACATTTGTTGATGTTTTATCATTAACCATGTTCTATTTTAAAGTACTTTTCATTAATTATCTCAATTAATCCACACAAAAATCTATGATGCAGAAAGAATACAAAGAAGCAATTTTAACAGTCTGTTATTCAGATGAAACTAGACTTGTTTAAAGTCTTAATGAAGAGTTATTGATAAGGAGAAACATAGGTCACCAACATTTCTTTAAATTTGGATGGCTAGGTTGAAGTTACTTAACATAGAAGAGGAATAAGGGTGGGTTTTAAGGCAACAAATGATGACCTATATTTTAATATGCTGAGTTTTTGGGACAATTAAGTGAAGAAATTCATCAAGCAATTGGATATATGTACCTGCAAGGCATGAGAGAGGTCAGTCCTGGAGGTTCAGGTTAAGAATTATGAACATGTAGATAGTATATTTCAAATTTAGGAGTTGGCAAGATTGCAAAAATAACCAATACAATGTAGCAGAAGTCTGATTATGGAAATTTGGAGGTACTCTAAACTCCAGGAAAATCAAATTGGGGAGGAAAATAGATCACAGAGAGCATGTCATGTGTAAAGAATATATATAATCTTTATTAGCATTAGAACTTGAAGGTTTAATCTTAACACTATCTCTCATGTACTGGACAGGAGAAGAAAATGATGAATACAGGTGCAAAGTCTTGTGGACAGAAAAGAAGGAAATTCTAGTGAGTAGAGAGAAAGGAGTTAGGTGGAGGACCTGAAGAAAATAGTGAAGATTTTAAACATTCCCTGGGGGAAAATGGGAAAGACAGTTGAAAAAGTGTCACAGTGGTCCATCTGAAGTGATTGCTGATAATTCTATAGTGGATCTATATTGTAAGGGTTATATGATTGAGCCAGGGTTCAAAACTCAGCAGACAGTGAAGAGAAGATTGCATTTCTGATTTCAAGATCAAAGTGTATTCATTACTTCATGTATTTTCCTCAGTTTTATATTGCACTGCACTAAGCTTAAAAAAGGGATATATGCATGTAATAATGAAAACAATTTAGTGCAGAAATATCTATTGGAACATTGAATATTTATATTAGATTATTTATTATAGAAGACAGGAATCAAATATAGCAAGAAAGATACTTTTAAAATTACCATACTTTCCATGTAATCTGAATTTTGTCTTTTAATGAGGCATAAAGTATGTCTATATGATGTTTTAACATGGATAAAAATCAAGACAAACATTTACTCATTGTTCTTATCTAAATTAAAGAACAATATTAAGGGAATTTTTAACTCATATTATCAGTCACTTATTCAGCATAATATTCTAAACATAATAATGTACTTTTCTATATTTTTTATTTTATTTTTAAGCTAATTTTAAAAATTTATATACAGAATTTTTATTTATTGAAGAAATACATTCATTCCATGTACAAATAGCATAGAATTCTAAGGGATCCACAAAATAATATTCTCAAAATCTAATTTTTATGGAAGCCAACAATATTATGATAATCTAAAACTTGAACATGAAGTAACTAACAAGGTAGCAATTATTTGTAGTATAGATAAATAAATAAATTTTTACAGATCTTAATATTCTGATTCGAGACTAATTATCTTGCCAATATACATAGTGGCCAGCAGAATAGGTTAATAATGTTTCACAATTTTTGTTAATATTGTTATTTTTTTAATGCTTGGAATTTCACATAGCTATATAAATATTGCATGTACATGTATGAATATATTTTCCAATTTTTAATTTACCATATTTTAACAAAATGTAGAAGCCTATCCTTGAGAAATCAAATTTGTATCAATACTCATGATTCAATTTCAAATATTAAATCTCTTTGCTAAACTTTAAGTAATTTAATATTTTGACTATAGACCAAATATTGTTTTTAAATTTAAAATACATTTAAAACAATAATATTAGTATATTGTGGATGAAAATGGATATTGTAATAAATCTAACTGAAAGTAACTTCACAAGGTGATCTGATCATAAATCTCTAGCTGGGCAGGTCATGGTGGCTAGATAGGCCCCAGTATATTTTCAGTAAAAAGTTCATTTTTGCTTTAACTAAGCCCAATTCATTGTTTTTTTGTGTGTCTAACTTAACACACCTTTGAAATGCCTTTTTTTTTTTTTCCTAGAGGCGTAGCCACCCTCAGAGGGTAATCTTGTTAACTCTCCTGTAATCCAATTCCACCTTAGCTTCTCCCACCTTCTCCAAACTTTCCTAGTTTCCTCCTTAATTCCAAATGTGTAAAAGAAACTGCAAAACTGTCATTCTTCAGAGCATTTTAGTTCTTGCTTTCCAGCAATTATCATTAGTTTGGCTGAAGTAAACTCTTCTAAAAGTTCTGTATAGGTTTGAATGTTTATGTCAACAATACAGAACAGATATTTCTGAGAGGAAATGTATTTATTTTCTAGAATTGCTATGAGAACTTACTACAACATGCTGCCTTTAAACAATAAAAAGTTATTTTCACAGATTTGGAGGTCAGAATTCTGAAATCAAAGTGTTGGTAAGAAGGCCATCCTTGCTCAGCAACTCTAGGAGAGAAATTTCCCCTGCTTTTGCCAGATTCCGAGGATGGTGGGCATTCCTTTTTCTTGGTTTGTGGCCATATGGCTTCAGTCTCTGCCCCTGTTGTCACATTACCTTCTCCTCTTTGTGTCTTATCCTCTTTTGTCTCTTATAAGGACACTTGGTTTTGGACTTAAGACCCAGCTGGATAATCTCCTCTTTTCAAGATTCTGCATCACATTTTTCCATATAACGTAATAGTCACTTTTCCCCATAGAACACAGTATGAACTTGTTCCAGGGATTAAGAAATTAATATACTTTAGGGGAGGCATTTATTCTGCCTTCCAGAGGAAAGGATACAAAATTATTTCCCATTTGACTCATTTTCTTCTGAACATTTTGTTCAGATCAACTCATCTTTGCCATACAAAATGTTAGTGGAAACAGTTACAGCTATATTTACATTACACTAATTGGATAATTCCATTAATTGAATAATTACAAATCACTAATTTCCATCATTAAATTGGTTAAAGCTAAGTATCAACTGCTGCTATGTTTAGTCTTCTATCTTAAACTCTCTCAAAATAGGATTCTTGTGATTTTTTTTTTTTTGCCAATTCATTCTTTATTAAAAATTTTCATGTAGTTTGCTGAGAAATGTAATAAAAAATATGAGGTAATAACCTAGTAAAAGTATATTGTTAATATATGTTTGCAAGTCCAGAATATAAATTATATATAAATACTCAAAATATGAATCTTTCAAAATACTATCAAGATTAAAAATAAAAATGATTGGGAATAAATTTAGCAAAAGATGTACACAACTTGTAGTCTGAAAACTACAAAATATTTATGAAAACATGGAAAGAAAGCCCTGTTTATGGATCAGAAGACTTAGTAATATTAAAATGATAGTGCTCCCAAATTGATCTACAGATTTAAAACAATCCATATTAAATTTCTAGCTTTCTTTTGGAAGAAATTGACAAGTTGATTATAACATTTTAAGGAAATGTAAAGGATATAGAATAATTTAACCATCAAAGGGTTGGACAAAGTTGGTGGACTCACACTTTTTTACCTCAAAACTTAGTGAAAACCTATGGAATTCATGTGAGTGTGGTGCTAGCACATAGCTAAACATCTAATCTAATAATAGACAAACATGTAAATTGACTGTACCTCCACTATGCCACCAGCCAATCAGGAGTGATATGCAAATTAACCCAACAAATATGGCAGTTAATTTGCATACCCAGTCACTGAGTGACAGGGGTGGGATGCTTGCGTCATCGCCATGGCGACGACACAGGCATTCTTCCCCATCCCCAGTCTCTCAGGGTTTCTGGCAGTGTGGGAAGGAGAGGCCAGAGAGGAAAGAGGCGGCTCTGTGGCCTGAGCGGAAAGGAGCTGGGCCTGAGTGGAAAGGTGGTCCTGGCAGTTAGGGAAAGGAAAGCCCATTCTAACACGAATCTTCATGCATGGGCTTCTAATATATAGATAAATGACATAAAATGGATAACCTAAAAATAAACCCTCATGTTTAGTGTCTATTGATTTCTGAGGGAATGTCAAGATAATTCAATGGGGCAAAGAAATGTATTTCAACAGAATACACAGGGATAACTAGAAATCTAGATGTAAAAGAATGAATTTGACTCCTTTACCATACCAAAAAATAACTCCAAATTGTTCATAGACCTAAATATAAGAACTATTACTGTACTACTCTCAGAAGGAACAGTAGTAAATCTTCATGACCATGTGTTAGTCCAATGGCTTCTTAGCTATGACATTAAAAGCACAAGTGACAAAATAAAAAATTAATAAATTGGATTTCATGAAAATTAAAACATTTGTGCATTAAGTACATCATCAAGAAAAGTCAAAAGAAAATCCATAGGAAAAATGGAAATAAATCATATCTATGATAAGGGAATTTTATTAATATTATAGAGCAGACACATAAATCAAAAATAAAAGGATCAATAGCCCAATCAAAAATGGGCAAAGAATATGAATAGGTATTTTTCAAAGAAGATATACAAATACCCAATAAGCCATGAACAAAAGCTATTAGTGAAATATAAAAAAAAAATATGTGGTAAGCATGGGCAGACGCCATGGACCGGGGCGCAGTGTGGACCTCTGGGCCGCCCCGCAGCAGTGCACGGGAGCTGGGTGGGCAGCGTGCTCCCTCCCAGCCAGCCTCGACATACTGGCTCCTGCAGTCCCAGCAGCTGCAGCCCTGCTCACCTGGAAGCCCATTGGGGCCGGCAGCATCTCCACTGCCGCCTGCTACCAGTGCCTCGTCGCTGACACCCGTCATGTTCCACGCCACCCCCAGGTGGTCAGTGCACACCATAGAGAGCGGTCGAATTCCTAGTGGAACTCTTGGTTGAAGGGACAATATGCATATTGGGCTTTTATTACATAGGATATCTTCCATTGATTTCAGAGAGGAAGGGAGAGGAAGAGAGAGAGAGAAACATCAATGATGAGAGAGAATCATGGATAGGCTGCTTCTGCACACCCCACACTGGGATCAAGACCACAACCTGGGCATGTGCCCTGACAGGGAGTCAAACCTTGACCTCCTGAGTCATAGGTCAACATTCAACCACTTAGCCACGCTTGCTGGGCTCTTGTTCTTGTTTTAAAGTAGAGAGAATTAACAATCCAGAGTTGACTTGCCCAAAACAGCAAAGTTACACAGTGGCAGAGTCAGAGGGAGGGAGGGGGACTGGTTCTAAACACACGCTAATGAGGCCTCTGTGTTAATGGGTTCATCCAGTGGGGCAGGTGGACAGACAGTGTCTCTGGCTCTTCAAGCGGCACTTCCTCAAGGCCCTCAGATTCACTGTATGACCCCCCATCCTCTCTACCTGACATAGGAGCTGAGGAGGGAGGAGGATGGGAAGGGCCATCTGTGGTTCACCAGGGAGGGGACATGGGAGGGGGAGGGAGGGGACATGGGAGGGGGAGGGAGGGGCAGAGCTGGGAGCACCACAGACCCTGGGTGGGAGTTAGAGGCAGCGATCTGGATGCTGATCGCCCTGTCCCAGCATCTCAGGATCATTTCTTTCTCTGGAAGCAGAGCAAGCATTGTCTTAGGCCTTGGGACTTGGGGCTGGTCTCCGCCGTTCTGTTCTGTGGTGCGGGATCCTCTCTGTCCTGGAAATTGGAGTCAGGGATTGGAGTCGGACCACCTGGGCAAGCCCTTTGCATTGGACCCTGAGCCCTTTTGTGTCACGCGTGACCTGGTTCCAGCCACAGCTGATCCGTGTGTCCACAAGGGGACTTTGTTTTCCTAGTTTTCAACGTTTGCTTTCCATAATGCTGTACTTTCTGTTTTGTTGTTTTTTGTACCAAAAATAAAGCCATTTGCTTGTTTCCAATAAGTATTTGTCATCACTGAAGAGAGCTTGGGGGGGTGGGGGTGTGGATGGATTAGGGCAGCCAGATGGGAATGACCCACCTCCTGGACGTCAGGGTGGGAGGCTGGTCATGAACATTCCATTTCCCTTGTGTGGAGCTCAAACTACGGTCTGGGTTTTACAGTCAGACCCTCAAAACGAACGGGCTCCTGCCAGCAGCTGCCAGAGACCCTGTCTTCCCAGGGGCCCAGCGGAGCGTGGGGCCTCCTCCCCGCTCCCCCCCACATTGTTCCTTACACTCTGGCTTCCCTCGAGTACACCCCAAAGCCACCACCTCGGCTGCCACAGTTTCCACTGTCTCCGCATCGCCCTCTGGGAGGGTGCTGTTGCCTCCTGCTGTCTCCCTGCTTCCTCTTCCCCCTCAGTTTGCTCCTGACACAGAAGCCAGTGGGTCCTCACCTACAGCCCTGGTGCCTGCCCTGCACTCAGGGGACGCCAGGTTCTCACGGGCCCTCGATCCCTGCAGGATGTGCCCCCGAACCCAGTCTTGACCCCCTTCCACTCGGCCTCTTGCTCATCCTGCTGCCCCTCCATAGGCTGTCCCCTCTGCCTGATGCCCTTCTCCAGGCATCCGCCTGGCTCTCCTCCATCCGTCCACTTTCCCTCAGTGAGCCTCACTTTGCCCCTCCCTCGTGGGGCCCCTATGTGGCTTCATTCCCATGTTTTCATGGTGCCCTGCCCTCTAACATCTGCACCTCACATCTGTCCGAGGCTGTTTCCTCCCTGTACCCCTGTCCTCTCCTGGTGGAACACGCACTCAGAAGGACAGGGTGGCTGGCTCTCTGCTGCTCTACGAGCACCCGGGCATCCCTAGGACATGGAGGGTGCTCAGTCAGTGATACGGGTTGAGTAAGATGCTCAGGCAGTAGTGTTAGGTGTAAAGGCCATTGGAAGGCAGATTCACTTGGAGCCAAGGGCCGGTGAGCTCTCGGCACAGCGCTCAGGGCTGGCCCTGGGAGCCAGTTGTTCCTTTTCTTGCAAGACAGCGGGAGGAAGAGAATGAAAAAGGAGCAGTGTGTGTTTTCCCTCAACTACATAAACGCTGATGATCTCATTCCATTCTGAAAGCTATGAATACAAACCCTTAGATCAACCCTGTGAGGTGGGTTCTGGGATTATCTGAGATTCCGTGGAGAGTGCGCGGCCTTCGCCTAGCACAAGGACAGTGCTTAGTAACCGTCAGCTTTTAGTGCTGTGATTCGTGCACTGGTGGGAGCAGCCTGCGGGGATCAGCCTGCTGTGGGAGGGCCGCACACTGATCACTAGGGGGCAGCTACTGCATTGAGCATCTGGTCAATCGGTCGTTCTGGTCATTACGCCCTTTGGTCTGGGCTTTTATTATATAGGATGATAGAAAGTTTTCCTTTCCCCTCATCTTACCTTAACACCAATAGGGCTCCAGCATAATAGCAGCTGATTACGCTACACAGGGCTGCAAGATGCAGACCTAATCTTCCAAAAAGATACCGAGCACTGCCCTAAACCCGTGGTCGGCAAACTGCGGCTCGCGAGCCACATGCAGCTCTTTGGCCTCTTGAGTGTGGCTCTTCCACAAAATACAATGGCCTGGGCGAGTATATTTTGAAGAAGTGGCATTAGAAGAAGTTTAAGTTTAAAAAATTTGGCTCTCAAAAGAAATTTCAATCGTTGTACTGTTGATATTTGGCTCTGTTGACTAATGAGTTTGCCGACCACTGCCCTAAACAAACCCCTTCTCATTACATGTCCTTATGACTGGCCCAAATGTCACCATCACATTTTTTAGATTCTGCATTCTTTATATGGGATCAGCACTTGATCTAGAAACTCTATTCCCACATTTGCAATATGGCTCATTTCCACCAAGATCATGAGGGACATGGAACCTCAGGGGGTATGCCCTCAAAGCTCCAGTATACTTTATACTTGGAAGGGTTTAAAATGCTGTAGCATCTATTTATGTTTTTCAATATTTCCAATAAGTTTTTTAAATCCCAAATTCCTGGATCTTGTACTGAAAATCTAAACCCGGAAATGGAATCAGCATCTCAGAGGGAAAGGTCTCACATTTTTAAGCCACACAGAGGATGCTCACGTAGCCCGTTAATGAACTGGTGTTCAGAGTCTGCCCTGCATTCAGCTCAGTCGTGCCTCAGTCTTAGAAGGCACTTTCCCCAAGTGTGGGACTGGAAATCTATCATATACTGGACTCTGCTCTCAAGATATAGTCAATTTCCTCATTCTCCTCTCTGATATTTTTGTAAATTTGTGTTATCAGTAAAGTATTCTGTCATGTAGGAGTTTCTGATTGTTATTTATGCAGTTATGACAACTTTGCCCTGAATAAATGTGTATATCACGCATAACCTTTCTTTTTACTAGGTCATTGGGTCGAACACAAATGTAACTAAGCTTCTGAAAACTTCTATGGGTAAAAGTAGTTATATTTTCTAGAATGGTAGCAAAATATCACAGTGCAAAATAAAAGGGGGCATTTAGAAGAACTAAAAAGCAAATTTAACTAGATGCTTTGCCTGTGGCCTAGGAAAAAGAACAATGTGTTTCAAATTAAATAGACTTTTAATCCTGCTTTTTTAAAAAAAATTTTACCCACCAGAGAGAATTTAATAGGAGTAATAATCCTTTGCACTTACATCGCATGCTTCAATTTCAACGTACCTCCCATGAATTATTTAATTTCCCAGAGGTCAGCCTATAGCTCATCCATATTGAGCTTTGTTATCTGACTGTTCTTCAGAGGCTGCAGGGCCCAGGTCTTTGCCCCACTATCCACAATGTTTGGATGCTTTGTGCCTCTCCATATCTTTCTATGTCTGCCCAGCTCTGATACTTTCCAAAGTTTCTAACCTAGGAAGTGTATTTTTTTACTTCTCCCTATGGTTACAGATCTTTTGCATTTCGTCCTAGAGAACGGTAAAGCAGAATTTGAACCATTTTTATGTAACATCATTTTCCATTCCATGGTCAGTCTTTACCAGTGGACTCTAAGTTATTTATAAACTGAGACTGAGATCTGTTCCCATCTATTTCAGCATCATGTCAGCCATTTAAAAGGTACTCTATAAAATGTGTTGACTAAGTATTAATAGATTAATATATATTAATATCCCCATTTGAAGTTAAGTATAAATCAAGCCTGACTGAAGTGAAGATGTTGGTGTGAGGTAATATACCAAACATACAGCTCAGACAGAAATTCCCTGAGGGAGTTTCCAAAGGGAATGGGTGCTGCCTTATTTAAATTGCATTCTGAGTGCACTGTGAGAACCAAAGAACACATATTATCATCTCAATTTTGCAAAACAGAAAACTGTGACAAGGGACATCAAGTGACAAATTGAAGTGTTTTGTATGGGTTTTCCAAAAGCCAAACCTGAGATAAAGATTTGGGTGTGGTGGGGGGGGGGGGTGGTAGGAAATCTGGGAATTATCTGTAGAGCTTTAGGTGTGATTCCTAATCAGAGAATCTGAATGCAGTGTCTGTAATTACATTGTTTCACTTTTTAGTAATAGAAATAGCAATCATGGTGTATAACATTGATCAAACACTTTTTATGTGCTAGGCATTATGTGGGAACATTTTAATGGATTATCTCATTTAATTTTCACAATAATCATATGGAGTAGTTAATATTATCATCCTCATTTTATACAACAGGAAACTGAAGTTTAGTGAATTGGTTTGTGGTGGAGAGTACATGGTTTAAAATCTGATGATTTTGGACACAAATTTTATCTTATATTTGTGATATGTATGATTTAATAAACCTAGGTTTCATGTATATAAAAAAGGGAGTAGATTAGTATGTCATAGGTTTGCTTGATGATTAAATGTGGTATTTTGTGCAGCATGTGACTGGCACATATAATGTTCTATTGATAAGAGCCCTTTTCTATGTATTTCCCCTCTAATTTGTAAATTCAATGAAGGCAGACTGTATCTGCTTTGTGTATTCTTCTCAATGTACAGTAGGACTTTTAATACTTGTAAGTGGCAGAATTATTGAAATTTCTTATCCAAAGGTATTTAGTATCTGCTGGAATTGAATCAAAAACAAGCTCTCAGGACAGATGAATTCATGATTTAAAACCATTTAGCTCCATGGTCCTTAAAATAGCATTGCATCAATTAAACATGTAATTTTAATAATATGAATTATAATAATTGAAACAAGATTTATCACTAGTTCATAGGAAATTAATTGTCTTTACATTTTCAACCTGAGATTCTAGGTGCATATGTACCTTAAGAACAATTATAAATGTCAAAGTATCCCTGATAGACATCCAATTTCTTTCTTTTCTTGCCCCCATTTTACCTCTATCCTCCCCTCAATTTTTTTTTAAATTGATTTTTACTGTCACTGTTTGTTGATATATCCTTTCCCTGGCCCTTTATAGAAGAAAACACAAATTTATAAAATTTTCCTCAGTAAGAGTCATTCATGCAACAGCAGTGTTCTTTCTCAGGTCTGGTTGGAGGAAGTGGTAGAGGTGGAACAAGTGATTAATATGTTTTATGGGGAAATCCTATGACAATAAAAATACCTCTTCTTATAGCCATGTTCACTTACAGCAAGAGGGCAAAAACAAAGGTGAATATAGAGGCTAATGTTAGGACTTTGTACATAGAAGACAATGCAGTCACATTTCAGGGTAAATCAGTTCTAGATTATGCAGGGCAATTTATGACAGCAGCAGGCCTCCATAGAAGCTCGGGAATGAAGAGGAGGATGGAGCTTGGCATAGGTAGATAAGGACAAAGATGAGACAGAGACCAGAACTGTGACAATGATTTAGGCAGGTAAATTTCTCAATTCTTCCAGAACATATAAAAGAACAAGAGAGGTGAAAGAGCAGGTGTGGGGTTCGGGCAATCCTAGCTAATCATGTGTTTAAGGCAGAAGGAAGGAAAACCTTACATGTCAAGAGCAGAAGAGAAACATCTTTTTTTTTTTTTAAATATATTTTTATTGACTTCAGAGAGGAAGGGAGAGGGAGAGAGAGATAGAAACATCAATGATGAGAGAGAATCATTGATTGGCTGCCTCCTGCAGGCCCCCTACTGGGGACTGAGCCCACAACCCAGGCATGTGCCCTTGACTAGAATTGAACCTGGGACCCTTCAGTCCGTATGCCAACACTCTGTCCACTGAGCCAAACTGCCTGGGGCAGAAACATATTTTAAAGGAGTTTGTTATCTGGTGGTGATAATATTTTTGTAGTTTTATATAAGAAAAAACCTTCAATGTATAAATCAATGGAGAGAACATTTTTTCAAACTATTACAAATTTGAAAGGACTATAATTGTGACAGTGCATCTTCTCAGCATTGCCAAATATTATTTACTAGAGGCCTGATGCATGAATTCGTGCACAGGTGGGATCCCAAGGGGAGTGGGGGGCTGGGACGCAATCGGCCCTCCGTGTGGGCGGTGGGATGCCCTTGCCAGCCCAGGATCCAGATCCATCCCGTTGACATTTGCACCAGTTGTTGGGAGCCACCTGGTGGCCACTTTTATATTGTTTCTTCCTTGTGGAGTGTCTAGAGAGGGGAAGCTGCCGTGGTGCCTGAGGCTGACTTTCAGGGGGCCAGCAGCACTGGTTCGTGGGTGCCTGGCCCGTTCTCTGGAGATTGGACCTGCAGGAGTACTGAGGGAATGAGTGGCTGTTGGGCTGCCAGAATGGGTCAGTCAGCTGAGTGCTGCTCCCGCTGTGGGAGTGCACTGACCACCAGGGGACAGATCCTGTGTTGAGCGTCTTCCCCCTGGTGGTCAGTGCACATCATAGCAACCAGTCGACCAGTCGTTCCAGTTGTTCGGTCATAATGGTTGCTTAGGCTTTTATATATATATACTAGAGGCCCAATGTGTGATATTGCACACCTTGCCCACCCGTCTGCCACTCTACCATGCTCGCAGCCCCGCCCCCCTGCCTGCCATGCTCGCAGCCACGCTCACAGCTGCACCTGCCTCGCTGCGCCCACCTCACCACACCCACCTCGCTGTGCCCACCCGCCCGCTGCCCTGCCCCTCTACCGGCCACCAGCCTTGCTGCGATCGGAGCCTGTGAGGGCCCGAGAAGTGCTCCATGCACCTCATGGTGACAAGTCGTTTGGTCATTTTGGTCGTGACGCCTCTTAACTTTTATTATTATGATATAGATGATTTACAAAGTTTCTTTATAATCAAACCAGGTTTTGATTTGTAATTTCAAGAGTAAAATTCCTACAATGTGTAATTGATATAATTTTGTCACAACAGTTAGCAATTCATTGCAATTTTAGCACAAACTATGGTATACTTCAGTTAACTTTGAAACTCTTTTCCTTTCCTTATCATCTGTGTATAATTAAGTAAACGATAATGAGGCTAAACCTGTGTAGAGAGATTTCCCCTTTCATTTAGAGAATTCCCACACACTTGGCAATATGAACTTTGTAAATCAAGGTCTTAAGCAGGAAGTGTGAGGGAGATATAAGACACATGTGTTGTGTTTTTACCAAAAATCTTAGTAGCTAATTTTAAGTGTAATTAATATAACATAGCAATGGCTGGTTTAAAACAAGTTTTCATAGTGAAACTATAATTTTTTATTTTTATATCAATATTAAATTGAAAAGCCAACTACCAATAAATTGCTAATGTAGAAAAAAAGAGTTTTAAAATAGGTATGTTACAATGACATATTGGTCTAAATGGTCATTTGATTAGCTGGCACCTTTGCAATAACCTTTATAAAGCCCTCAGAACTCTTCATTCAATATATTTATTCATTGAGGTAAATATGACTTGAAGTATTAAATCTGACCATTATATAAAAGGAAGGAGCAATTGTTGGAATCTGGTTGTTTGGATATGTGATTCCAAAGGTGATGAAAGCTGTTCATTATTCACAGACTGTGTGACGCAGAGCATGTAAAAAGCTCTTCATTGCTCCAGGTATATCTTTTTTGGCCTTGCTTTCCCCACCTTTCAAGTTGCACTGGAAGCCTGAATTCATCCAGAACTGTCAATTCCAAAAGTGATAGAAGGCCAAATGTGATATAATTTCTTGGGTTCCCATAGTACATCAGTGAAGCATGTGCAAATGACCTTTTTTATTTCTGTGGCACCATTTCTCCAAAGAGCTCAAAGGACATAATATAACTCCTAAATTCTCCCAGCATTATCTTTGAGTTGGGAGTAGAGATCTCTGATTACCAAATTCACATGGAGTTAAATATACAGCAGGCTAAGCTCCACCTTTTATAAAGTTAACTAGAGGCCCAGCACACACGAAATCGTGCGTGAGTAGCTTGCTTCCACTTGCCTTAGCTGGCCGCCCCGCCCATCGCCACTGGTAGCTCTCTGCTGCTAGTAGCTCGTGGCCTGCCCCATCTGTGGTGAGAGCTGCTGCTCCTTTGGTCATGATGGCATGAAGGCGTTATGGCATGATGGCCACAGGCATTTTATGTAAGAGATTAGATATAAAGCCTCTTAAAGTATTAACTATTAATACAACTATTAATAGACTTACTCAATTTGTTAAATAATTATCTTTTGAAAACCTGTGTGAGATACTGTGTTTGACAAACTTACAATGCTCTAACACTGTAACAATACCAACTTTTTTGTTTTTTTGCTTCTGAGGTGGTTTCTAAATTTCAGAAGTTAGGGCATTAAGGTGAGGAGTCATTCCCCATTGGTTAAAATAACATTATCCTTCTGGTTTATCCTGGAACTCTCCTACAGCATCCATTGGGATATTCATGTTCCCAGTTGTATGGTCCACATTGCTTTATACTGCAGTCAATTCTTATAACAGTCTTGGATATTTTTATTTTTCATTTTTCCTTACTAAATCTGTAAGTGTTTCTCAGAGAAACAGAAGAGTTTAGCTACCTTCTAGGGCTAAAGGTTCTATAAAATCCTTGATGTGATACCTCAAGTTACAGGAGGTTAGAAAAGTGGTCTATCCAAACTGCTATTTGTAGGAAGCCCTTGACTTTGGAAGCTTGAATTTCACTACATGATTCGTTTTCTTGTTTGTGGCTTTGTATTTGAACTAAGGTCTGACATCTCTGGAGAATTGAGGTCAAGCTATAGTTTTAATGCTTAAAAATGACAGAATAAATGAAAATAAAAGATAACACGGCCAAGAAAATACATATATCCACATTGGTTAATGCTACAAAATTGTATCTGGCCATATACATTGTGTAAATACAAGATAAAGAGACACACACACACACACACTTTAAAAAATACTAAACAAAAAAACCCAATATTTTATACATAAGTAGTACATAGGGAACTGCCTATAAGAAAGCAAGGAATTAAAACAAGGTCTTCTATTCCTATAAGTCACATTTTTTTCAGTTCTAACTACTGGATAGTAAACTCTAGTAGAGTAGAATAAAAGTGGACTCATTTGGTAGGAAATCTTCCCAGTGGCAAAGGGAATTCATAATATATTGCTAGGAGGTCACAGCATTAAATATTAATAGCTTTTTACTCCTTGATGGCAAGATAGCAAGGAAATGTTTGGGTAAGGACAGGAGCCATGTCATACGTTTCCAAGTGTTTAACCAAGGACCTGTAATCATCCTAGAACCGTCGCTGGCAAACTGCGGCTTGCGAGCCACATGCGGCTCTTTGGCCCCTTGAGTGTGGCTCTTCCACAAAATACCACGGTCTGGGCGAGTCTATTTTGAAGAAGTGGCGTTAGAAGAAGTTTAAGTTTTAAAAATTTGGCTCTCAAAAGAAATTTCAATCGTTGTACTGTTAATATTTGGCTCTGTTGACTAATGAGTTTGCCGACCACTGGCCTAGAACATTTTTTTTTTTTTAATGGATGTGTTTCACTTACTGAGGAGAAACCCAAACCCAATGTGCTTAATGATCAGTGAGGTTAAGATTGATAACAAAAAATACTAAAGTAGAGTGTGTATAAAAAGGATTTAAGCCAAGGTTTTAACTATTCCAATGGAAGAAGTTAAAATGATCTGATACCAGCAATTTATTTATTCACAAAGCCAATGAATGAATAAATTCATGAATTCACAGAGATAGAGATTATTTTCCTTCCTTTAATTTGGAGACATGACATATGCTTCCTTTAGTACCTTAACCACCAAAAATTTCAGTAGCAATATTTTAGTAAGATTTTGTAAATGATAACATGATGAAGGGTGGAATTACAATTTGGGTCAAAAGACAAATATTCAACTTGTAAATATTCTCTGTGTGAGTAGAAAGCCTCTGTGCTTTATGTTTCCCGGCTTAAGTATTTAACTGGTACAAACTCAGTCATACATTGTATAGTTTTTGATCTACATGGCGAGTTTTTCATCCCTCCAAAATTATTTGTACACCGACAGCTTTCTGTGATGAAAAAAGTAATAGGTTTATTTATTTTTTAAAGTGACAAATGATGAGAATTCAGTGGCTATTCCTTCTACATGCGACACGTACTCTCAGGGAGAGGTAAGCCCAGAATGCCCTAACTCAGATGGTAATACTGTTGCTTGCTTATGTTGCTGCAGGGGAAAGACGAACTTCTGTTTTTTGAGCTACTTGTAATCAGTGAAAAAGGAACAAATATTTAGTTTCATCCATGCAGGTGCTCAAGGTAGCATCGTAACTGTAAAAAAAAAAAAAAAAAAAAAAAAGTGGAAAGTAATAATGTCTCTCCCTGGCAACAATAGGAATGTCTGGTTTATTAAAAACGTGCAGTCTTTCTAGGTTAAAGTGCAGATGCTTTTTGTTAGAACCCACAACAGGTTGTACATTACAAGATAATATTCATGTGTTGTTAATGGAATTACAGGCTTTTCATTCCTTAGAAGTGTATGCTGTCCTAAACTTTCTGAATTACTGTAAATTTTGATGTCAATAGACAAAATTTGGTGTAGTGACATAGTATAGCCTGTAGACTTGGCTAAGTAAATGAGAAAAGCTCACAGGAGTGGACTCACAGAAAGCCTGAAAATGATATTAATTCAAACAATCTTTTCCCCATATAAAATGATACAATCACTCCACCCAGCTCTCCCAATGAAGGATAATATAGTAGTTCCAGTTGAATTAGAAATGGAGTAAACTTGGAGCTAAATGAATCATAAATCAATGAATGCCTCAGCCCGCCGACTCACGGTTTATTGATTCACAAGCTGTTTATCCCGCACTCATTGTGCTTCAGTGCAATTATCGTTTAATTACATTTTCTGTATGTACCAAATTGTATTTTAGATGTCTTCCTAGACCAAACAATTTCAAGCTCTGTATCTGCTCACTAACCATGGGGCTTGTTTATCTTTTCTTCTTCAGTATGCTTGTCTTGATTTCTTCTTGTTCACCAGACACAGCTCACAATAGGATCTATTAAAGCACATTTAACAAACTCTCCCTAATTATAATCATGTTTATTGTTCTCATTTTTACATCAAGATTGATTTGAAATATAACAGATGATGAGAGTTAGAGAAAAATATAAAATAGCATGAGCTAAACAAAGCTATTAAATTTTATGAGTTTAAACCATAAAACCTGTACTTTTATGCAACCTAACTATGAAATGCTATAGAAAAGAATATAATTATGAATCAACTTAATGTTGATGATTTAAGATATTTTTAAAATAATTGGGTGTAGAATATTCTTTCTAATTTCACATATTACCTCATGTTAGAAATCTAATCTTCATTTAGCAACCCAGAGATAGTGGGTAATTTTCTACTTATATAGTGAGACATAAAGTAAATTTAATATATTTTTTAAATTAAAAAAGTTTCTACACTAAGTACCCATGAAATAATGTTCTGAATGAAGCTCTTTAAACCATCTTTCAGAAACAATAACAAACAGCATGTGATGGCTTAGAAAGAGATTCCTCTTAAAGAAGTTGCAAACTATACTTGATCTTGCCAATTGGGAGCAGATTTCAAAGTTATGTTAGGAATGTAACATCATTTATACCATTCTTCAAGCAAAATAATCAATTTGTTATTTTCATCCCTATCAGGAGACTGAAGTCAACATTGATATCTGCAATCAGAGTTTAGATTGGACTTGTCTGTTATGAAAGAAATAGCACCAATAAACTCAATAAAACATCTTCATAGACAAGGAAGTCCATTTGGAAGACTCTGTTCTTCTGTAATCTTAAACCATACAGTTTGCATACAATTTTAGATTTAAAACTTAATCAATTTCAGAAACTCTTAGGAAATGTTTAATTTCCAATATTTTACCTGGTTTAGATGCTACCACTCAGGTCATGAGCTAAATTTCACACCTCAGGGTACACAAGATAATAATTTGGCCATAAATGTTTCTGCCACATTCAATTCATGCTTATTTTATATTAATTAATGAATGGATGAGTACACTAGGATTTAGGAGTTTGTAAGTGAAAATCAAAACTAGTTTTACATAGTATTTCACAAATTCTAATTTAATTATAAGGCAAGAAATGATAAGAATTGAATAAAATACTGATTGCCAATTTTCCTTTTTTTGTCCTTTATTGATTTTTAGAGAGTGAGAGAGAGGTAAAAGAGATAGAAACATAGATGAGAGCTATTGGCTGCCTCCTGCTCTCTCCCTACTGGGGGTTAAGCCTGCAACCTGGGCATGTGCCCTGACCTGGAATGGATCCAGTGATCTTTGGTTCCTGGGTCAGTGTTCAACCAGTGAGCCACACCAGCTGGGCTGATTGCTCATTTTCTAATAATTTTCCTTACATTCAAAATATTCGATTTGTGTGTGTATGTATTTGTATAGTGTAATGGGTATGTGCATATAGGTGTATCTATTAAGTTAATGAAGTGAGGAACATTGGTCTCATTATTGGGGAAGCATTATTGGAACACTTTTTGTTTTCTATACTGCAACACTTCATTAAAAAATATCCTATATAATAAAGAGGTAATATGCAAATTAACCCTCACACCCTTGCACAAGATGGCTGCCCCCATGTGGTCAAAGATGGCTGCCACAAGATGGCTGGCAGGGGAGGGTAGTCGTGGGTGATCAGGCCAGCAGGGGAGGGCAGTTGGGGCTTACCAGGCCAGCAGGGGAGGGTAGTTGGGGGCAATTGGGCTGGCAGGGGAGCAGTTAGGTGTCGATCAGGCTGGCAGGGGAGTGGTTATGGGGTGATCAGGCTGGCAGGCAGGTGAGCGGTTGGGAGCCAGCAGTCCTGGATTGTGAGAGGGATGTCCCAGATTGGAGAGGGTGCAGGCTGGGCTAGGGGACACCCCTCCCAGTGCATGAATTTCATGCACTAGGCCTCTAGTCTACACTAATAAAAGAGAAACATGCAAATTGAACGTACCTCCACTATGTCCACAAGCCACACCCACCAGCCAATCAGGAGCAAGTATGCAAATTAACCCAACCAAGATGGTGGTGGCCACGGAGCTGGAGCAAGCAGGAGGATTGGATTGCCCAGGTGATGGAGGAAGCCAAGCTTTCCGCTGCCCGCCCTGGCCGGCCCTGGCCTTCACTCAAGGCTACAAAGTTTCAATTATAGAAGATAAATAAATCCCAACAAAAATGGCAGTGGCCACGGAGCTGGAGCAAGCAGGAGGCTTGGGTTGCCCCAGCGATGGAGGAAGCCAAGCTTCCCGCCTGCCCTGGCTGGCCCTGGCCTCTGCATAAAGCTACAAAGTTTCAATTATCGAAGATTAAAAAATCCCAGATACTTGCTTACAGCCAGCCCTGGCCTCAGCTCAAGGAGGTGCTGAAAAAAAAAAAAAAAGGAGGGGCTGGGAGCTCGGGTTGCCGGGAGGTGATCAGGCCAGGATGGGATGGCAGTTGTGGCTGATCAGGCTGGTGGGGGGTGGGGCCGTTGGGGGTAAACAGACCAGTAGGGGGGCCATTTGGGGGTGAGCAGGCCATCAGTGGGGGTCAGTTGGAGGTGATCAGGACAGCAGTGGGGCAGTTTGGAGTGAGCAGGCCAGCAGGGGGGCAGTTGGGGGCGAGCAGGCCAATGGGGAGGGAAGATGGGGGCGAGCAGACCAGCAGGGGGGGCAGTTGGGGTGAGCAGGCTGGCACGGGGGGGGGCAGTTGGGGGCGATCAGGCCGGCAGGCAGAGTGTTTAGGGGCAATCAGGCAGGCAGGCAGGTAGGTGAGCGGCTGGAGCCAGCAGTCCCGGATTGTGAGAGGGATGTCCGACTGCCGGTTTAGGCCTGATCCCTGTAAACCAGCAGTAGGACATCCTTCGAGGGGTTCCAGATTGGAGAGGGTGCAGGCTGGGCTGAGGAACGCCTGCCCCCATGCACGAATTTCGTGCACTGGGCCACTAGTATACTATAAAATTCAAACAATTCATAATTTCTGAAGATGAAGCTCTTTTCAAATTCAGAAGTCCGTTGATTCACATTTTGGGAACAATGTCTCTAGAAGAGCTGTCATTTTCTGCTGAGCACAAACTACATCAAACATATTTATGTTTGTATACAACTGCAAAGCTATTGTGAATCCTACTGGATTTCCTGCCTATAGATAATATTGCACAATTAACTATCCACAAGCATAGTGAAAAAATATAAACTTGTCTATAAGATAATATTTAAGTTCTAACTGAAATATCAACATAGAAAGTTCCTGTCTTTATTTCAGATACATGTATATCCAAAATTAGAGACCAGGATATTAGTTAGGTATCAGCTTCTCCACCATTTCAAAGTGATGTGCTGTACTTCTGTGCAGGACTTGCAAAAGGAATGTGAGAATTCTGTTGGTTTTGGTGTGGTAGTGTCTTGTAGTTCTAATATAGTCTCTGCCCGGTCATATTGTCCTGGTTATATCATTCGATTTAGAAACATTTTTATTCCTATAGCATTTCATTGGACACTATGTGAAAGGCTTGGGGCAGTTTTGTGACAGTAGGAATTTGAGAAGGTAATGAAAAGTTTTCTATTGAATAATTTGGAGATTTTTTTCTATTATGGTGTTTTTTCAGAAATTTCTCAAATATGTAAGCATAGAGATGATTTTTTAAAGTTTGAAAGTCAGGAAACTAGTGTTAATTATTATAACTATTTCCCAAATGTATTTGATGAATAAATTTTTTGGTAAAAGTTACTTTTATACAAGCTCTTAAAATAAACACATATTTTTTATCATCTTTTACAGAGAATCTTTGAGGGACCTTATTTCTAGGATATAAAATATTAAGGCATTTAGAAAGCAAAATTTATATTTTAACTTCTTCATTACATAATCAATATCTTAATTATATATTAAAATCAATATAATAATTCACCAAATGTTTCTTATAAAATATGTTACTATAAGCTTTCTGAACCAGGAAAAAATGAAATATATTTTTAAAAGAAGAATAATGACAAAATTACACTTTTAAATTGAACATTTCTGCATTTATTAATCTCTTACCTTCTATTTTCAATTTGAAATCTGCTAAATGTAGTCAGGAATTACATTTTAAAATCCATGGAGTAGTATAGAGAATATTTTTAATGTGCTCTGCATATTTTAACCACTGCACTGCTATTTCGTAAGATAGAAGAGGCTTTAAAAATGTTCAGCAATAGATTTTTGATTTTTGTTCTATATGAAACTTCTGAATTTAATACAATTTATATTTTTGTCTTATTCTAGAAATATTGTTCTAGAACAATTGATGCAGAAATCAAAATACTTTTTAGAAGATAGTCTCATTTAGTCAATATTAGGGTTTCTTTCTCTCCTCTAAAGCCTTGGGAAATCACTAGTCTTTGAATGTTTTTACAAATTAAGAACACTGTATCTAAACCCATTATGCTATAATTTATTTTTCAATAAACTAAATTGATGCAATGTTTGCTAATTATCTCCTTTGTCTTGTTCAATTAAAAGTGTAAGATTGACCAGTTTTCTACAAAGAAAGTTTCAGTAGTGGTACTTTAAAATAAGTGGAAGAAAATAAAATTTCTAACTCAAATTTGATTTATTCACATACCTGTATGTTTCTTCTGAAATTAAGTTTTGTTTTCAAATGAAATCTTTAAGTGAATAGAATTTGACAATAGAAAGTACCTCTCATCAACAATTAATATTCCTAGGAGTTAGTCAAAATGTTGTATTAGAATTCAAAAATGTGGCAAAATAATTATGTTAGGATGTATGGTAAAGCCAAAATAAAAAAGAAAATATGGTTATATTTTTAAGACAGTTGGTTATATCTGGAATTGTAGAATTTACATAAAATGACGTCAACGAAGTTTAAAGAATTCATTACAGTATTACTGTGTTAAGGCTTTAATGTGCATATTTATCCCATGTGGTGTACTGACCTGTGGCCATACCATTTTTGATATAATGAAACCCAACTTCAAAATGATGTAGCAAGGACCAGCACAAGAGGAGAAGGCCTTTGATGGGCTTGCCTGCTGCGTTTTTATTAGTTAGCTCTAATTTCCTGTCTGCCACTACCAAACCAGTGTTTGCACAGGATATTTGTGGCAAACATTTGTGTATAGGTGATTACCCCATTTAATAAAATAGAGTTATTAACATTAAAATAAGGTAATTAAGAATCACCAATGAAAATTCTAGCTGATAACTACACACTTTATTAGACTTGTTCTGTTATATTCATAAAATATTTCAGTTTCTTCAAAAGACTCAGCATGTCTGGCTTTGTGTGAACTCAGTAGTAACACTAATGTGAAAGTAACAGAGAGTGAATAGCTTATTTTGAAATTGAGCCCAATATACCCTTATGGCAGTAAGAACGTAAGTCAGGGAAAGGAAGGCAGCCAAGATATTGAGTTATCAGGCAAGTGACCACTGTGTGAAATTAGAGCTTAATTCTCCTGGGCAACTCTGAGAGTCAATATAAAGACCATATCCACAGTAATCCCACCCAGGACAAAGTAGCTGAGGCATTTATACACCAACTCCCTATAGTCATTAGTGAGTGCTTCTGATAGGTTGTATTCATTCTTTATTTTTCTTTTTTCCCATCACCATTTATCCCCCTATACCTTCTTCCTGGATACATTAATTCTTCCACACTTGGACATGGGCAGAGCAAGCAAGTTCCAGATACTCCAAAAAGCCCTCAAGCAAAAAGATTTACATATAGCAATGGAAGTTTGATTGTGTGCACTAAAATGGTGAAACACAAGCACACAACAAACACACTAATTTTGTGGCTGAGATTAGACATCACTTTAATCCATTCATTTAAAGATTTCTGTTGCTTGTTGCTTCCTTTCACCTCTCAGAATGATCATTTTTTAGAATGTCTCAGAAGTTATGACAAAGTTGCATTAATCATTATGCTTTGGTTTTTCTCAGGGTTAAGAAAATAATTCCTTTTTGTTTTGTTTTGTTTTTAATAAAAAGGAAGACGTTTTCAAATCAGAATTTTCTAGTATGGAGATCTCTGTCTTATTCTACCAGATGGGACAAGAACAATTTTGTAAAGCACTTTCTTATCACTCTCCAGCACAAGTCACCTGTTCCAGGTAGATAGCTATATTAACTCTATCAGCACATGGCTGGCATACAGCTGCCTTGGCTTACAATCTTCCTTATATGTAAAATGTGATCATTCAAGGTCCAAACTTAGTAGCACTTTACCTATATAGACATCCCTGGAGTCCCCAGTTTCCTCTCATCTGAACTTCTAAAATGCTGCAATAACTACAAATACTTTGGCATTTAATATTCATTCATTTAGCAATTCTATATTAAACTTCTACCTTGAGGCAGGCACTGTTTTAGATTGAAGGAATACAGCAGTTAAAAACAAAAAAAGATAAATATCCCTGCCTTCAAGGAGTTTATGTTGAAATAGTGGGATATAAATAATAAACAACAAAATGAAGTAAAATATGAGGTGTGTTGATAGTATAAGTGCTTGGAGGAAAAAAATCGAGAAGAGAAAGAGAAGGTGTTGGGTAAGGGGGGATTTGCAAATTTAAATTGGTTGGCCAGTAAGAGGTGTCATCTCTAAGAGAGTGACATTTGAGCAAGATCTGAAAGTAATGTTGATAATTGGGCAAAGTTAGGTTGATGATAGAATAGTATGACAGGCAGTTGAAGCAACAACTGGAAAAGCAAAGAGGTGTCACAGGTATCTGGCACATTCAAGGAAAAGAAAACACTATGGTTGGAATGGGGTGAGTAGAAGGAAGTGAGGCCAAAGTGCATATAAGGAAATGTGTTAGGTCTTATAGATAATCGTAAACACTGTTTATTACTCTGAATGAGAAGGGAAAGCATTAGGGGATTCTGTGAAGAGGAATGACATGATGTGATAAATCTTCAACAGGAATATTTTGTCTGCTGCCTTGACGACAGATTACATAAACAGGTTAGGGAGACTGTTCCAGTGATCTGGATGCCTGATACTTGTGATTTTAAACAGGGCAGTAGCAATCCAAAGTGTTTAGACTCTGGAAATGTTTGGAATATGGAAATGACAGGACATGCTGACAAAATGAATGAAGGGACTGAACAAATGAGAAGAGTCCAGGATGATAGCAACTTATTTGGCCTGAAGAATTGTGTTGTACCTATTAAACATCCAACTTGAAATGTTCAATAGCAAGGTATATGTTTATTTCTGAATTTCAGGAGAGTTCTTTGGGTTACAAATATATGAATTTGGGAGACAAACTGGACAAGATCATCAAGAGAGGAAGTAGACTAAAAAACTAAAAGCATCCCAAGGATAATCTCAAAGCATTTCAATATCAATAAACTGAGGTCAAAGGATTAGGAGAAACCAGAAGGAGTAATCAGGGAGAAAAAAGGAAAGCTAGACATGTGTAATGCCATGGACATGAAGTAAATAAATGACTTTATTGATGAAGGAATAATCAGTTTTGCTCAATGCTCCTTAAAAAATTAAATAAAATGTCAACTGAAATTTAACTGTAGGAGTAAGTCACATAGAGGTCATTGCTAATTTTGATTAAAACAAACAAAAAACAATTGAACTTTTTGAGGTAGAAGGTGAGGGTAAAAGCCTAAAAAAGAGCCGGTTCAAAAGAGCATGACACGACAAAACTGCACACTTATTATTACATAGTTTCTATCATTTATTATGTTTCTGGGAAATGAATTACATTGATACACATCTTAATTTTTAATCATTAATCAACACATTATAGACTTATAAATTATTAGTTTTATCCTGTTCGGAACCTACAAATGTTTATATATGAAGAAAGCATAAAAGGTCTGTGTGTCTACAGGTTTAAGTGAGTAAAAATTATTTATGGCACATCACACTATTGTAGCCTGACCTGCTGACCCTCGGTGTTCATTGGAAATTCATCAGGACCACACTACCTTCCCTTCTGTGCTTCTTCCTCTTTTTCTGATCTATTGGCTGTAGGCCAAGGTGAGATTTTCTACAGAGAACCTTTTTAATTAGCTCTCTGCCCTCCTGATAGTTTCAGAATAATTCATATAAAATAAAAAGTTCAGATCATAATTCATTTTCTGAAAAAAAAAATCATGAAAACTGGAGTTTTCCTAATAGTGCTGTTTTCCTAAGAAAAGTTTCAGGCCGCTTTTTAAAAATAGTTTTATTTTATTATATCTGAGACATTAGAAACATTCTGACAACTTTAAAACCTAATTTATTCATATAATAAAAGTAATAGAAAATTTTTGAGTATTCACTACATATCAGACATTAAGCTAGTTCCATAAAATTGGTTATTTCATTTAGTTCTCTGAACAGCTACATTTGCAAGGTAATATTTGTATGCTCATTTTTTAGATAAGACACGAATAGCTAAGTGACTTATCCAAAGCCACATAGCTAGTGAATATTACAGGCTGAATGTCCAAATAGTCTTATTCCAAAGCATAAATTTTAAGTGTTGATGATATTGTATAATAACCTGTTATGAATATGTATTCTATATGTATTCATATCAATAGAAGTCATAAACATATTATTAAATCTGTTTATAATTGAATAAAATGAATGTAATGCCAATAAACATATGTTGATATTTCATAAATGAAAAAATGAAACAAATACTACCCTTAGTTTTCATTAGCTTGCATGTAGGAAAATGTGTAGTCAGGGAAGGAAGGGAATGGTGTTAGTGTAAAGGGCAGGAGGCTTATAGTTTTCCTAAATTTTCTTTTATCTTAATTTTTTTTTTCTGAACTACATGAAAATAAATGTCTGAGATTCCTGAATAGGATTCATCTCAATGGGTTAATTCTTGGAATCACTGCATTCATTTCCTACTATATTGAAAGGCAGTAGGAGGAGGATCAGCCACTTGACAAACAGGTTTACCAAGGAAAGCTAATTTTCTGTTTCTTGGTTTCAAAGTATAGTGAGGGTTTCCTCTTTCCGAAGATGCTGTTCCTCCCCTGCCTGTCCTTGACAAAAGCATTGAGGTCTATCTATCATCTATCTATCTATCTATCTATCTATCTATCTATCTATCATCTATCTATCTATCATCATCATCAATCATCAACAGGCTGTTTGTCATTTCATACCATTGTCCCCATTGCCTTTTCAGTTTTTGTGCTATTGTTCTTTTCGTGAATTTTTTAAGAGCACAAAAAGATATATTTATCAAATTATTCTCATTGTCAGTTTCTTCGAAAACAAAGATGTAGATAATCCATATTCTCCAAAGTTATTGGGAAACTTTACCACTAATATATGTAAAGTACTTATATAGTGCTACCTCAAAGTAGTTGTGCAGTAGTAGCTCTGATGCTCATACATCTGTGTGCTAAACATCAGTGTTTAGATGAGTGATTATTTGAAAAGAAATCTCCATTTGAGGATTTAAATACTAAATGGATATTAGTCTTGTAAGCATCATGTAATGATTAAATTATTAAAAAGTATTTGTCATACAACAATGTCTTGAGGTATGAAATGGCTTGAATGACATATTCATGTAGTTATTTTTAAGAATGGCTTAAGACTAACTGATTTTAACCGTAGTATTTTTCATTAAAAATCATATAATACATCCCTAGCTGGTTTGGCTCAGTGAATAGAGTGTCAGCCTGTGGACTGAAAGGTCCAGGGTTCTATTCTGGTCAAGGGTACATGCTGGGGGTTGCAGGCTCAATCCCCAGGTGGGGGCATGCAGGAGGCAGCTGATCAATGATTCTTTCTCATCATTGATGTTTCTATCTATCTCTCTTCCTCTCCCTTCCTCTCTGAAATCAATAAAAATATATTTAAAGAAAAAATCATATAATACAAATGTTTGGAAGTTGAAGCTGAAGTATCAGTTATATCTCTTGCTCAGTTATGGTTTTTGATCTGTGAAAGACAGCAAGCAAAGATAAGAAAAGGTCAAATTTATAAGCCACCAGTGAGAGGAATCTTGGTACAGCCTGAATAAAAGGAGTCTTTTAGGGTACTGAGGTCATGAACAACAGGAGCCTAATTATTTACACTGGACTAAGACTTTTCCTGCCACAGGGTAATAATTCTTTAGTTTGGAAGAATTTAGAAAGATATATAGAATAGTGGTTAAAAGCATGGATTCTGCAGTCAGATATCCTGGGGATAAATCACCACTCAATCTTTTCCTAGTTGTATGTTCTTGAGTGTGTTAGTTCACTATTCTCAGTCTGTGATCATAAACAGAGCTAGCTTGTAGAGATGAGACACAACAGTACAGCATTTAGTATAGTTCATTGCACTTAGTAAGTCTTCGATAATTATTTTATGATGATGATGATAATTATCATGATTCATAAGATCTTATTATCTCAGAAAATGGCTGGACACAGCCCCCTTAATTACAGTGGAGTAGAACATACTGATCACTGTTGGGGCTTGCATCTATGTTGTTGAAACTAAGAGCTGTTATGACACAGAGGAGCATTTAGGTCTGATGCAGAGGCACCGTGGAAGTCTAATCTGGCCGGGATATCATAACTTTCGGTGGATTGTGGAACTAGACAACAGGTTCAAACAATCAAGAATCTTGAAGCGAACAGCATTGGTTTAAACTGATGTTGCAGAATATTAATTGGCCAATAGAAAATCATAATAATGAATGTAAAAGCAAAATGTTATAAAGCCAGATAGGAACTGGGACTGCCTTAGAGATATATAAGTAAGTAGAAGCACTGGCATTAGTATAGGATTTAATCAACGGATTCCCAGACCTTGGTTAAGAGTGTGAAAAATTACAAGTCTTTATTTAGTTTGTATTCTCCCAGGATCAGACCCAGAGAGGAGATAACGAGTGCAAATAGTTGATTTGGAAGGGGCAGTAAGCACAAGCAGAGAAGTGCAGAAGTAAAAAGGGAAAATGAGGGCAGCACGTAGAATATGCTATTAAGCCAGCGATACTGTGGCAACTGGGATTCCACCCCATGGGGAAATTGTTAAAACCCATCTTCAATAGGTAAGCAAATCAGAAGATTGAAATACCCAAAATACCAGGTAGTTATTTGTTGAACACTGCTGGTGAAAGGAAGGGGACAACCTACCTTGTCTTCAGAGGAAATCCGAAGCAAAAGTTGCAGACACTATTAATTGGAAGGACGCACAATAAAGGATCATAGCATCAAGGAAATCATCTTTCGGGTTCATGCCACACATGTGTAGTTATCACTCCTCTTAATGACAAACACAATGTTACATAGTTTTCTATTTTTCCTATTCTGCACTTCACACCTTGTTACATGCTCTGGAGTCCCTTGGCAAAACTTTGCATTTTCTGCATGCTTGTAATCCTATCTGAAACCTGTAGGGCCAGATAATTTTTGATATATGGATTTTTATTTACATTTTAGGAAGGTAATACAGTAAATATTCTGTGTATTTAATAACACTTGAATGAGGTTGGGGCAGCAATCTGTAAGCAAACACATGAATATTTCTGGTGTCACATGAATGAATGTTTACATTGAGGAATAAGTAAAGACAATAAATAGCCTCCCATAAATTCAGGTCAGGTTTGTTCTTAGTCAGGATGTAACTGGGCTGGGCACACTGTGGAACTAACTCTAGAAGAAAACCCCAGCCCCTGAAATGTTCACTTACTTAAGGGATGGCATAATGAAGGTGTTCAGGGAACAGCTCGGTGAGCATAAGGGAAGTGGCCTCTCTAGGAAGGAGGAGAGGAGGCTCTGGAACTGGGATCAGATGCTATTAGTTTGCTGTTCCATTAATGCAGATCTGCTGAAATGGCTTGTTGCTAAACTACCAAAAGGAAGGTAATCAATGAGATTTCAGGGATATCTAGATTAGTATTTCTTCAGATGCCAATTTATTAAATCCTTTTTTTTTTATTTCAAAACAGAATTTTGAGATTTTGCAATTGTGGATAAGTGGACATTGAACCTGTATATTAAACCTGTCTTTTCCCACTTCAAAACTTCTACAACTTAAGTTCCCTCTCTCTCTCTCTCTCTCTTAGAATGGAGGATTTTGAGATCCACTGAGATCTAATCTTGAGAACTGTATATTTCAAACATTTTTCATTGTTGTCCCTATTCTCTACTAGGCTTTTAAACATTTTATTTTCCCTAATTGCCCACCACCATAACATTTAATACCAAAATATACTGTCTATCTGTTGATGTACTGTGAGTCTTTGCAGAACTATGCATCTTATAATATTTAACACTGAGGCCTGGTGCATGGATTCATGCATGGCTGGGGTCCCTCCCAGCCAATTGGGGCCATATCGCCCATTCCTAATCAGGGCCGGCCAGGGGGAGGGACCGCGAGAGATTGGCTGTGAGAGTGCATTGACCACCAGGGGTCAGCTCCTGCATTGAGCATCTGCCCCTTGGTGGTCAGTGCACGTCATAGCTACTGGCCAATCGTCCTGCTGTTTGGTCATCCAGTCTTAACAGTTGCTTAGGCTTTTATCTATATAGATATTTTATCCCCTAAGATATCATTTTTGTCCCTTTGGAAGGTGTACCACTCACATTGAAAATGCATGTTTAAGTTAGAGAATATAAATGTTTACCAATGTGACAATGTGTAAAGAAACATACTTAGTATCATGTAATACATTTTTAAAATGACATGAATTAGTTTGTGTTTTGTTTTAGATATCTCTCTTTAAAAAATATTTAAAGAATCAAATGAATTATTTTAATAGTACAAATTGGAGAGCATGTGTTTAATGGATGGTGGTTTTTAAACTAATGGGCACACAGTTCTGTTAAAAAATACTGTATATGAAATTAATGCAAAGGCCTGTGGGGGGCACTAAGTACTTTAGAACATTTCTTTATTTTAGGATTTATTTATTTAATTTCCTAGCACAACTAATATTTTGAAATGTTTAGTGTTAACATGAGAAAGAAAATATATATTTTTGCAGATCTTATAGATTTTAAGGCAAAAGAAAGCTAGAAAGTAAAGTAAAATCACAAAATTTGGAACAAAGATTTTACCAGGAGTTGAAATGTTATGGAAAAATTGCCAAATTATTAGAAGACATAGAACAGGTGTGACTTGGCCAGGTTTCTAGTTCTTATCTTCTCCAATATCTTTCTTTTTTTATAAATTGGAACTAGAATTACTCCAGAATGTATTGATAGGACTGAAATGATAAAGTATAAAAATATTCAATAAATTACATTAATAATTAATAATTAGAGCCATGTTTAGTATAACTTGAAGTAAAGAACATATTCTGAGGGGCTAAACTGACATACATGAGCCTTCTCCATGTTGTCTAGGCCAAACCCTCTGAGTTTAATTGTTTATGCTTCTACAATTTTGTATTTATTTTAGTTAACATTTATAGGAGTTATACATTTCTAGGAGTTACTGGCAAATGTTTAAACTCCTGTGTTTTGATTAATAGGATTTTACTGACCAAAGAGATTCTAGAGAAAATTGAGGCTATCTTAAAAGTTTAAAGTCTTTGAGAATATTTCTTCCTGACTTTGTACTCCTCAATAGCATTGAGCTTTAGAGAAGAACTTGTCAACATATATACCATTTCCTCGATTCTGCCAAATATCTGATGCAACTTTTTTTATTGAGAATCTTTAGGAGGTTTTTCAATTGTTCTAAAATCTTAAATTTTTTTAAAAAAATGCTTTACAGTAATGTGTGAGATATGTGCTCTCTTTCTTTTTAACTATTATAACCTTCCTCTCTCATAGCACTTTTCTCATTGTATCATAATGGCTTGTTTACTTTCCTCTGTCTCTCATTAGACAGAGAGCTGCTAAGAAAACATCATTTTCTCTCCAGCCTGCAGCACAGTGCTTGTTAATACACTCAGTATTCCTTGAATTAAATTAAATAACACCATGTATCTTGTTGGCTCACGTTTACCTGGCATTCTGTGATAGTGATATGTACACATTTTTATTCTCTTGTATGCAATACAAGTGTATTGCAAATTCCTTGAAATATGATGCTATAACTTTATTCCCTTTACTATCACAATGTATTGAATAAAATATCTGTGCTGGATGACAATACAGGCAATTGTCATTTTTCTGCATGGTACCATTGCAACATTTTTAGTTTTCTTATGACAGGATTCCTGATAACCCAGATCTTACAGTCACCAGAATTTCTAAGTCAAAAGAAGGAAGAAAGGAAAGGAGTGAGACAGGAAAAGTAATAAGCAGGCTAAAGCTTTTGGAGAGAAATAGATTCTAAGATATAGCTGCCCATAGGGTGGTTGGGAGAGGAGACATTTGTTTTCACACATTTTCAGATAATTACAGTTAACAAGACAGAATTCATAAACTGCAACATCCAGATTATCAAACATCAGGGGAAAAAAGTAAAAACAAATAAAATAAATGGGTATAAATAGACATAGAAATTCATTCAGGTATCAACGTGAACAGTGACTAAGGGTGGACACATAGGACTCTAATCAGGTCAAAGAAACAGATTGAGTGCTGTTAGTTGTGTTATAAAAAAAAAAAAAATAGCTCAGCTCTCGGCTCTGGGTCAGCCTGGAAGGAGCTCAGAAGGCACCACTTCCTCCTAACAACAGTAAAAGTCTGAATAGACTGAAAACATCAACATTTCTTAGATACACAATGAGGGGAGGGCATATGGAAAACCATTCCACCCAAGACTGGAGAGTTAGGTCAACAATAAAGGGAGGTACAACTTAACAGGACATGTTCTCAGGAGTGTAAACTGCCAGGGGAACCAGTGTCTGAGTTGGACAACCAGAACTGTTACTGATGGATTTCTGTTCAGTGTGGACAACTCTGAGAGTTAAAAATCTCCAGGGGGACCCAAACATAGAGGAGCCCTCACAATTTGTAAGATTTACCTCCAGGAGCTAAACCAGGTTCACACAGTAAAAGTTGGAGAAAAATCACCTCTGCTTCTTGCAAGGCGAGGGGAAAAAGAAACATTTGAAATATAGCAGAGTACTCTGTTCTTCTAAACAAGACCTAACCTCAGAGAAGACCAGTTAACCAGAGCCTCACCTGCTGCGGTCCTACAAGAGCCCCAACTGGTCAACTCTAGTCAGCTCTAGCTTTCCAAGGTAGACAAAGGAAATACCCAACTCCAGGCCACTCTAAACACCCTGTCCTACCCAAGCAGGGAGAATAACCTGGCAAAGTTCTCAGTCCAGGGACATAAGTTCACTAAAAAACTGATGCTTAATCGTTGGACTAGAGAACATGCCCCCCTCTCCCATACTTTACCACCACATTATTAAAACGTTATTTACAGCAGCTTCTTTTACTCAGTATATCATGCCTGGCTATCAAGATATTATTACAAGAATTAGTGAAACGCAGAAACACAATTTGAAGACAGACCACAGATCAGAACCAGACAGGAAAGGAATACTAAAATTATTAGATTGAAATTTTAAAACAACTGTGAATAATATACTAAGGGATCTATTGGATAAAGTAGAGAGCATGCAAGAACAGGTGGGCCATATAAACAGAGAGTTGGAAATCCTAAGAAAGAACCAGGCAGAAATACTAAAGGCCAAAAACACTGTAACAGAAATAAAGAATGTCTTTGACAGGTGCCTTACTCAGATTCTCCAGAGAAGCAAAAACCAATAGGAGATAGATAAATAGATGATAGATGATGATGATAGATGATAGATAGATAGATAGATAGATAGATAGATAGATATAGATAGATAGATAGATAGATAGATAGATAGATAGATAGATGAGATTTATTATAGAAATTGGCTCATATGGTTGTGGAGGCCAAAAAATTACACAAGCATTTTGCAAGCTAGAAAAAGAGGAAAGTCAGTCATCTAATTCAATTCAAGGCCAAAGGCCTGAGAGCAGGAGGACCATTGGTTTAAGTTCTGGAGTGTTAAGGCCCAAGAAGCAGGAGCTCTGATGTCCAAGGGAAGGAAAAAAAATGAACTTACTAACTTAAAGAGAGCAAGAATTCACCCTTCCTTTACTTTTGTTGTTGTTCTACTTTGGCCTGTAACAGATCCTATGAAGCAGCCCCAGTTTGTGAGAGCAAAATCTTAATTACTCAGTCAACAGATTCAAATGCTAATCACTCCCAGAAACATTCTCAAAGATGCCTCTCACCCTCCAAGAAAAAGTGTTACCAGCTATTTGGGTATCCCTTAGACCAGGGAGTTAAATAAAATCTCCTATCACAATGGGATTACTAATAGCCTGGATACTGCTTAGGAAAGAGTCTCTGAGTTTGAGGATATGTCAATAAAGATGAAGAGAACTGAAAAGAGAACAAAGACTGAGAACATGTAAACAAATAATAAGGCCGATGGGACAACTACTAAAATTATAACATATGTCTAATGGGAATACCACACAGAAAGAGAAAATAACAGAATAAATGTTTCATAAAATAATGACTGAAAATTTCCACCTAATTAATGTCAAACAACAAACCACAGATCCAGGAAGCTCAGAGAACACCAAGCAGAATAAACTTCTAAGGCACTATGACTAGGCATATCATTTTCAAACTACAGAAAATCAAAGGTAAAGAAAAAATGATTTTGAAAGAAACAGTATAAAAAAATTTTACCTATGGCATGGCCAGAGTGGCTTAGTTGGTTGATCATTGTCCTGTGTACTGAAAAGTTGCCAGATGCATTCCCAGTCAGGGCACATACCTGGGATGTGGTTTGGGTCCCAGGTTGTGGCATGCATGAAAGGCATGTTTATCCCCCCACCCCTTCCTCTCTCTCCATGTGTGTGTAATCATACCTATAGAGGAGAAAAGATAGGCATTAAATCCAACTTCTTTTTTATTGTTTAAAATACTACAAATAGTAGTACATATGTCTCCTTTTTTCCCCAATTGACCTTCTTCTTAGAGATGATACAGGTAAGAACAGAGTGGAGTGATATATTAAAGTGTTTAGAGAAAAACTACAACTGACCTAGAATATGTAAACTGTGAAATTATTTATCCTGTAAGGAAAAAATAAAGACTTATTTAGACATACAAACCTTAAAATAATTTTTGACAGTAGATCTTTCTATGAGGCCAGCATTATCCTAATACCTAATGCAGAAAAGACATTACATAAATGAAAACTATAGAACAATATCTTTCATAAACATAGACTCAAAAATCTGCAAGAAAGCATTACCAATTCAAACCCAACTATGTATAAAAATAATTATACACTATGACCAAGTGGTAGTTATTCCAAGTATGCAAAGTTGGTCCAACATTTGAAAATCAATTAATATAATTCATCACATCAACAGACTACTAAATAATATCATTGAGCAATAAAAAGAAATGAACTATCAAGCCATGAAAAGATAGGGAGGAACCTTAAATGCATATTACTGAATGAAAGAAACCAGTCTGAAAGGTTACATACTATATGATTACGACTGTATTATATTCTAGGAAAGCCATAACTCTGGCAGTAAAAAGATCAGTGGTTGTTAGGGCTTTGGGAAGAGGCAGAAGAGATGACTAGGTGGAGCACAGAGAATTTGTAGTGTGTAAAAATACTCAGTATCTACACTAATAAAAGAGAAACATGCAAATTGACTGTACCTCCACTACGCCCACAAGCCACGCCCACCAGCGAATCAGGAGTGAGTATGCAAATTAACCCAAGCAAGATGGCTGTGGCCCCAGAGTGAGCAGGAGGTTTGGGTTTTCCTGGCAATGGAGGAAGCCAAGCTTCCTGTCCACTCTGGCCAGCCCTGGCCTCTGCTCAAGGCTACAAAGTTTCAATTATAGAAGATAAATAAATCCCAGATACCAGGGCCTCCGCTTGGGTCGCCAGGGGGCGTGACCGGCCTGAAAACCACCACAGGTCCCTCGACCAGGCTGCCCCACACCCCAAGGGAACCCCCACCCTGATCTGGGACACCCTTCAGGGCAAATCAGCCAGCCCCCACCCGTGCACCAGGCCTCTATTCTACCTAATAAAAGAGTAATATGCAAATTGACCATCACTCCACACACAAGATGGCTGCCCCCATGTGGTCAAAGATGGCTGCCCCCATGTAGACACAAGATGGCCGCCACAAGATGGCCATCAGGGAAGGGCAGTTGGGAGGGACTAGGCCTGCAAGGGAGGGCAGTTGTGGGCGATCAGGCCAGCAGGAGAGGGCAGTTGGGAGTGACCAGGACTGCAATGGCGGGCAGTTGGGGGCAATGAAGCCTACAGAGGAAGGCAGTTAGGGGTGATCTGGCCTGCAGGGGAGGAAAGTTGGGGTGGACCAGGCCTGCAGTATTAGTTGTACCTTAGTTGTACATTCTATAGGTTTGCACAATTATATAATGACATGCATCAATCATTCGGACATCCCTCAAGGGGTCCCAGATTGGAGAGGGTGTGTGCACTGGGCCTCTAGAAATGAGGCCAGTGCTTCATTTCTAAATTACATAATTACCCTAGAATTTTTTACAGAGAGGAAGGGAGAGGGATAGAGAGCTAGAAACATCAATGAGAGAGAAACATCAACCAGCTGCCTCCTGCACACCCCCTACCGGGGATATGCCCGCAACCAATGTACATGCCCTTGACCGGAATCGAATCTGGGACCTTTCAGTTCGCAGACTGATGCTCTATCCACTGAGCCAAACCGGTTTCGGCAACCCTAGAATCTTTAAGTAATATATTGTACCCTCTCCAATCTGGGACCTCTCAGGGGAGGGTAGTTAGGGGTGACCAGGCCTTCAGGGGAGGGCAGTTAGGGGTGACCAGGCCTGTGGGGGGGCAGTTAGGGGAAATCAGGCTGGCAGGGGAGCATTTAGGCATCAATCAGGCTGACAGGGGAGTGGTTAGGGGGTGATCAGGCTGGCAGGCAAAAGCGGTTAGGGGCACTCAGGAAGGCAGGCAGGCGAGCAGTTGGGAGCAAGCAATCCTGGATTGTGAGAGGGATCAGGCCTAAATGGGCAGTCAGGCATCCCTCAAGGGGTCCCAGATTGGAGAGGGTACAAGCTGGGCTGAGGGACACACACCCCCATGCACGAATTTTGTGCACTGGGCCTCCAGTGATAGTATAATGATTGATGCATGTCATTATATAATTGTCCAAACCTATAGAATGTACAACTCTAGATGTGAATTAAACTATGGACTCTGAGTGATTATGATGCCCATGTAGATTCATAATTTATAACTAATGGATCACTCTAATGGGGGCTGTTGATAATGGTAGAAGCTATGTATATGTGAGATCAGAGGTTATATGGAAAATGTCTGTACCTTCATATTTTACTCTGAACTTAAAATTTTTCTTTAAAAAATAGTTGTTAAAACTAAAACATAAATAAACGATAGTTTTTATTTTTTCCATCTTGATATAAAATACATATTTTGATATTATAATCACATATAGCCATGATTATTTTGAAATATAGAGATATCTTATTACATATTCTGTTAGTGAATAAATTCACAATTACGTGTTTTATTTAGAATTCTATTACTGCCCAGTAAATTGGAGTGGAGTGCCCTCTATTCACATACTTACTTAACCTAATGTTCAAGTAGAGGCCGGTGCTTCATTTCTAAATTACATAATTACCCTAGAATTTTTAAGTAATATATTGTATCCTTCATTTAGCATATTTTTAAACTTGATATGAGCTAAAGGGTTAGGTACTTGTTTAAGAAATAAATAAATAAATCTGACCTGAACTGTTAAATTAGCTATCCAGCTGTCAGAGTTATTCTGTACATAATGGTAAACAACAGGATTGGGATGTAAGTTCCCTTTCTTTTAAACTCTTAGGGTTTGGTTTAGAATGAGGATTATTTTTTAACCCTTGCATCTCATCTGTAAGGTAAAATGAGTAGGCTTAACTGTTTCTGGGGGCTTACCTGTCTCAAAAATTATATAAACTGATTGTAGAAATGGTGGGAATGGAACAACTTCTAGTAAGAGCTAACAATTTTGATGATTAAAAATCATCAGAACATAGGTTTTAAATTTATATTAGTAGTATCTATGTGTAAAGAACTAAAATATAAAATAATTTCAAAAATAAATTGAGATAATAGGTATTCAACAGCTCATAAAGTAGATAAGTAATTATATTATGAAAAAGCAACATAAATGTTTTTCAACAGGGGCAAAAAAGATAGCTAATAGTTAAGAGCAGCTAGTAGACCTGAAGGAAATGAGGGTTGTGATTTAAGTTTAAATTCATATAATTTTAATTGTATTATAGATTTCAACAAACCATAGACTCAAGGTCTTATTGAATCACACATTTGGACAGAACTATAAAGGGCTTCTATTGTCAGATTTACTATCTATAGAGCTTTTTGCTTTATTTTTTCCTCTCTATTCCCTTCTGCAACCAGGACTACTAATATTTTATATGTATTGAGTTACTTTGACATTTTGCATTGACATTCACTTTAAAATTCAAATTAACAATTAACACTTTGGACTTTCTCTTCTTCTCTTCTTGTCTTGCTTAGGAAAGCATACTTTTTATTATTAATTTCTGACTTTAAAGATGCCTTTTGATTCTGAACATGAATTTTTTGTTCTTAAATGTGGATGAAGACATTGTCCTTCCTCATGGTTTTATTGTGATTATCACAATAAACTCTGTATTAACATGTGCTTTGTAAAGCATAGAAGTTGTGTATTATTATCACTGAATTTACATGCAATGATTTTTCATGTTTTATGCTCATTTCTTTCCACATCGCCAATTCAGAATTTAGAACTAGACTGTCTGCCCTCCAGGACATCATTAGTGGTGACCTTGTCACTTAATGTTAACTATATACCTCATTCTTCCCAAGGTTGAAAATGGCTGAAAGACAGTGCAAGTGAAGCATTGACAACAAGAACTGAGGTGGGCAGACACAGGCCTTATTTCCTGTGTCTGTCAAAATAACATCCGATCTCCACCTTGCTGGATCTGTTTCATTATTTTGGCCAGATCTGAGAGTGCCTTTCAAATTCTTTCTTTTGCAGAAATGTTTGGACCCAGAAATACCAACATGTTTATTTTAAATACATAACATTTTAGGGATCAATTAATCTTTGCATAATTAGAAAGCTATGCTTCCATAACATATATTAAAAGTTTAACCATGTAAAAAAGTAAGAAAATTAATAAAGAAATAGATGAGTGTCACTAAATAAGCCAGAATGTTTCTTAATAAACTTGCACTGAATTGGTGCATTTAATTCTGTAATCTAAGTATTATTGAATCAAGTAAGTATTTTTATGATTATTATTTTATTCATTTAGTTTGATTACAGGAATATTGCTTTGTTTCCTCCTGTGCTTATACATATTTCCATTTTATTATACTTTATTTGGTATCATATTTAAAATAGAAATGCCATATTAAAAAAGTGGACATTCTGTTTCTCCCAATAGTTATTATTAAAGCCAAAGGTAAATGGAATTATCATTTTTTACACATGCGCCATACATCAGTAAGTTGAATCATTCTCAGGCCATTAGAAACAAAGTGTTGTTATGGGCTTAGAAAGGAGAAATACAAGGGACTCTAACCCTACTACAACTTTAGTATCCAATTTTAATCAGCAGAAGACTTGCTTTATAGCCAGGTGGAAACATTTCACACTTTAACCAAATGTCTGTGAAGTGTTTTTCCATGCCTCATCTAATTTGATCCTTACAGAAGTCCTGGAGTAGGTAGATAGGAGACTCAATGGAATCCTATTTTCTTTTCATGAGTCAGAAAATGGAGATTTAGAAAGCTTAGAAACTGGACCCAAATGAAAAGAGTAAGAAATGGTGGACCTTGAAAATGACTTCAAGTTTTTTCACTGCACTAAATATAGTCAAATACTGCTGCAGTTAAATATTTTACCCTTTGTTCTCCCTGCATAATCTACAATAACAATCTGCTTCATGTTGATACTTACTGCTGAGTTGCTGACAATTCCCTAAAAGAGAAGTTGGGGTGCTTCACTGGGCTGGAAAAAGTTTAGCTACATCAGAAAGCAAGTCTAATTAAGGAAGTTTATTCTATATATATAAAAGGCTAAGTTGACTCACCCATGCTCAATACATACTAGGTGTACTGGATAATAATGTGGATTTTTTTCAATAGATGGAGTTACACATATGTTGATATATATGAAATTTGATATGTATGCTATTTTGTTGTATTGACAGCAAGCTTCAAAACTTCATATGTCAAATTTTCTAAAGGTGTTAACATCATAGAGATTTTTATGCTTAAAAATGTTGAATTTCATGCCAAAAAAAAGAGCATTTGCGGGAAGTTTTAATTCAGTACTTTATTTTGAAGAAAAGTGCTGCTGAATACTTCGAGAAGCTTATGGTGAACATGCTCCATCTCAAGATACTTGTGAACGCTGGTTTAAACGCTTTAAAAGTGATGATTTCAATATGAAAGACAAAGAACGTCCAGGTCAACTGAAAAAGTTTGAAGACCAACAATGACAAGCATTATTGGATGAAGATGCATGTCAAACTCAAAAACAACTTACAGAAAGATTAAACATTGCTCAGCAAACAATTTCCAATCGTTTACAAGCAATGGGTAAGATTTTAAAGGAAGGAAAATGGGTGCCACATCAACTGAATAAAAGACAAATGGAAAACCAAAAGGTCATCAGTAAAATGTTGCTTCAATGGCATGAAAGAAAGTCTTTTTTGCATCGAATTGTGACTGGTAATGAAAAGTGGATTTATTTTGAGAATCCCAAATGCACAAAATCATGGGTTGATCTATGCCAACCATCAACTGCAAGGTCAAATCACTTCAGATAGAAGACAATGTTCTGTGTTTGGTGGGATCAGGAAGGTGTGGTGTATTATGAGCTTCTAAAACCAGGTGAAACTGTTAATACTGATTGCTACTGACAACAAATAATCAATTTGAACCAAGCTTGATCGTGAAATGACCAGAATGTGCCAGAAGACACAGCAAAGTTATTTTGCTTCATGATTATGCAAATCACACACTTCAAAACCAGTTAAAGACATGTTAAAAGATCTTGCCTAGGAAATATTAACCCACCCACTGTATTCACTAGACCTTGCTCCTTCAGATTACCAATTGTTCTGATCAATGGCACACACATGCTCGTTCTAAGCAGCACTTCAAAATATATGAAGAAATGGAAAATTGGGTCTCTGAATTGTTTGCCTCAAAACAAGAAAATTTCTATTGGGATAGTATCCACAAATTACCTGAAAGATTGGGGAAATGTGTAGCTAGCAATGGACATTACTTTAAATGCAGCTCTTTTGATGTTTCTCTTGAAATTCTCCTGTTTTGACTACATAATCTGCATTGTTAACCAGTACACCTGGTATAAATCTCTTGTCACCACACGTGTGTCTTTCCTTATGTCAATGTCATTCGTGAATTTTGTTGACACTTCTATTATAGAGAAAGGGTGAATAGAGATATTGAAATATTTCTAATTAATTTCCTTTCAAATTCATGCACTGGGCCACTAGTCCTAATATAAAAAAACCCAGCATCCATAACATCCAAAATGACCAAAGACTGGACCGACCGGAAGGCAGTGCTGGGTTGCCATGGCGATCTAGCACTGACTGCCCGCTCCTGTGGGTGCCACAACCCAGCAATGACTACCAAGGAGGCTGTGGATCAGGCCCAAAGAGAGGGCTGGAGAGATAAGCAGGGTCTGATTTGTAGCCTCTGTGGCAGCTATTGATCAGCCCTTGCCTCTCTCTTTCTCTCGGGGCCAGGCCAGCAGCCATCCCTCTCTTTCGGCCTCTGCTGGGGCTGATGATCAGCCTCACCTTTGTGATCAGGCCCATTGATAGGCACGGAGATGCTGACTGGCATAGAAACCAACCATTCAGGACCAAATCTAGGTGAAGTGCAAGGAGCCAATGGCTGCCTAGGAGGCGGAGCTTTTGACGCTGACTGGCATAGAAACTGATCAGTCAGAACCTAATCTGGAACTGCAAATGCAGAACCTAAATTGGGGGCTGAGGAGGAGTTTTAAGGGCAACAGCTGTTTGGTATATGGTATAAGAAAGTGATTCAATTTTTTAATGACTGGTTTGGCAGTATAGTGGACATGGCTGTCTATCAGTCCAGATATAAGGGTTATGTATTTTTGTCTGCCAAGTGCATCTCTTCCTGATTAAAAAATGCTCCTCCCCCACATTTAAGCAATATTATATATCCTATATAATCTATCTATACTACTAAAAGAGTAATATGCTAGCTAATTAGACTAGGTCAACCAGCCTTCTTCCAGATGTCTGACTTCCTTATGTACAAAGCCATGGTGGTGGGGTCCAAGTCAAAGGCCATTAGGGTCAATCAGGCTGGCAGGGCAGGACAGTTGGGGGCAAGATCAGGCTGGCAGGGGAGAGAAGTTAGGGGTGAGATCAGACTGGCAGGGGAGGGCCATTGGGGGCAAGGTCTGGCCAGCAAGGGAGGGCAGTTGTGGGCAACGAAGCCTGCAAGTGAAGGCAATTGGGGGTGACATCAGGCCAGCTGGGAGGGCAGTTAGGGGTGATCAGGCAGCCAGAGGCAATTGGGGGCAACATCAGGCTGGCAGGAGAGAGCAGTTGGGGGTGAGATCAGGCTGGCAGGAAAGGAAAGTTAGGGGTGATCAGGCAGGCAGGCAGAGGCAGTTAGGGGTGATCGGGCAGGCAGGCAGGTGAGCAGTCAGGAGCCAGCAGTCCAAGATTGCAAGAGGGATTTCCAACAGTTGGGATCTGGCCTAATCCAGTGGTCAGACATCCCCCAAGGGGTTCCCGATTGGAGAGGGTGCAGGCTGGGCTGAGGGAAGCCCCCCATGCATGAATTTCATGCATCGGGCCACTAGTCTATATATATAAAAAGCCAGCAACCATAACGGCCATAACGACTGTAATGACTGGTCACTATGACAACCACTGTGGCCAGCAAACCAGCATTATCAGAGTGTAGGGCCAGCCGGCCAACCTTGCAGCCACCTCCCCCTGCCAGCCTGCCCTTGATCGGACTCTCCCACCCCGATCAAGAGCAGGGTGGGCCAGACAAATGCCCTCTCCCTTTCCCCTGGCCAGCCCCGCACCCAATGAGCCTACCCCACCATGATAGGCCTGCAGCTCCTCTTCCCGACCAGCCCTGCCCCTGATTGCCCCCCCACCCCAATAGGGTGCAGAGCTGGCCTGCCTACCTCCCACAGTCCCTCCCCCCACCTGGCCCCACCCCATATTGGCCCCCCCACCCCGATCAGGGGCAGGGCCGCCTGGCCAACCACCCAGGGCCCCTCCCCTAGGCCTTTGGGCCCCAATCAGTCCCCTTACCCCAATTGGGGGCGGGGTGGCTGGCCCACCAACCACAGCCCCTCCCTATGGCCCCCCACCCCAAATCGGTCCCCCAACCCCAATTGTGGGTGGGGCACACCGGCCAATCGCCCAAGGCCTCTTTTCTCAGCCGGCCCAGCCCTGAATGGGCCTGATAGGGGCGGGCTGGCCAGCCAACCTCCCGCCATCTCCTACTCCCAACAGGTCCAGTACCAATCTGCCACGATTGGGGCTGGGCTGGCCAGACCCCACCCATGCACGAATTTGTGCACTGGGCCTCTAGTGTAAATATAAAGATGACATACATGAAGTAAGATGGTTGTAAGGAAAATCAAACATTGGGAGAAAGATATCATAGGAAGAAATGGAGAGATAATACCAATATTTACTCATTCCAAAGGATCCCCATTCCAGTTAGGAAGGAAGAAATTAAACAAATAAACAAATATATTTCATAATTTTGTTTCTTTTGGATAAAAACTAGCCATATATCCAAATTCGCTTCCTATACATAGGTTTTTGTTTTGTTTTGTTATTGTTACTTTAAAATTTTTAACGTATATAGAATACTAAAACAAAAAATTATTCATATGCTTGACTTGAATTGATAGGAGAAATATGACATATATGCATGTAAATATATTATCTGTATATATATATATATATATATATATATATATATATATATGTTCATGTGTAGTATAGGAGTGTGTAGGTTTGTGTTTGTGGATTTAAAGCAAAGATGAACTTATTCTATGCAATGAAATAATGTGATGATTTTCACTAACATACAGAACTCTCACTCTAAAAAAGTTGAGAACTATTGGAACTGATTCTGGACTCAGCAAGTAAACAGGATTTGTTTGACCAAAATTAATTACACAAAATGCATTTGCCTTTAGTTGGACTTGTGTTCTTTAGTTGGCCACTGTTGGCATCATACATTATGATGTCAGTTTTCATTTTTAGACATGAAAACTCCCTCTCTGTTTCCTGAAGACTTTTGATTTATGTCTTCTGTTTTTCAGAGGCATATCATTTCTAAAAGTTTGAAGAAAATGCTTTTTTCTGGAATACAATAAAACATTCAAATAATCTGAATGGAGAATCTAGAGCTGAATTATAATTTAGGACTTTATGATCACACTAGAGGCCCGTTGTGTGACATTCATGCACTTTGGGGGGTCTGTGCCCTCTTGCAGACCAGGACCCCTCAGGGGATGTCCGACTGCCAGCTTAGGGGAATGGCTTAAGCCGGCAGTCAGACAGCCCCCAAAGGGTCCTTAACACTGCCTCAAAGGTGGGAGAGGCTCTTGATACTCCCTCTGCTCTCACCAACCATAAGCCTGGCTTCTGGCTGAGCTGCACTCTCACTGTCAGAGCTCACTGACCACCAGGGGGCAGCTCCTGCATTGAGCGTGTGCCCCCTGGTGGCCAGTGCACATCATAGCGACTGGTCATTCAGCTATTTGGTTGATTTGCATATTAGGGTTTTATTATATAGGATACAACCTACCCTCTGACAATAATGCATATCAATGATAAGCCAGATTTTATGGTGTAATTCACATTTATAAGTTTATAGAATGATGTTTATTTTACTAACAAAATCAGAGATTAACCAATGCATTTGCAAATAATTTTGGCATGTTTAATTCTTATCTTAAGCAGGTGAAAGTGTGTGTGTGTGTGTGTGTGTATGTGTGTGTGTGTGTATGTGTGCAGAGAGATAATGCACATTCACATATATATATACATGTATACAAGCATACATACACAGACAAACAATATATATAAGCATAGAAAGAAAAAAACTTACAGAAAATTATAAAGAAATAAATAGAAATAAATAAAATATATCAACAGTCAATTTATAAAAATAAAAAATGATATAATCATATGCAATATATTTTATTTACTGGTAATCAAGGAAACATACATTATAAAGTTCATTATATTGTAGTTTATAAGATTAGGAACATTTAAAATCTGTCATCACAAAATATGAGATTGTGACTTAAAATTTTATGTACTATTGACAGGGATGTAAAGTGGTATAATCTTCCTATTAATAGTTTTTCGCCTACCTGAAAATATGTTATTTGTATGTCTTTAGACCCAGAATTCCACCTCTGTGAATTTACATTAAGGAAAGAAAAAATAAAGGCTGCAAAAAAGATAAGCGAGAATGTTCATTACAATATTATGTAAAGAGGACCCTGTTTTCTTTTAAAATGCATAAATTGTGTTAAATTACATAGTGAGATATTAAAATAATAGTAGAATCATTATTTCCAGTCACTGAGATAACATATAGTAATGAAAACTTATTATATTCTAGGTATCATTCTAAGAACTGGGATTTTTTTGGTCAGAAGAAAGGTGTGAAAGCAATTGACCTGCTCATTTTCTGTCCTTATTAACAGAGGAATACCCCTAGGGAAAGACAGAAAGTGACAGAATCTAATCTACTTGTTGATAAGTAGACTCCTTAACAAATAGACTAATAACATTCTCTATGAAGAGAATACTTACATGGAATGATTTCAGCAGGATGTCCCTGGGAGGATTGCTTATAGGTAGAATGCATACAATTTTCAGGCATGGATCCCTATAAAATGTCACGTTAACCATCCAATACTTTGGTATATAAGATGGTGTCATAAACGAGATTATCTCTGTGAAAAGGAACCCATATCTTTCGCTTAGAGAGAACTCACCTATTTTTCTAGCTTAAAAAAAGTGTGTCTCACTGTACTCCCTTCCACCCCAATAAAATTTAATAAAAATTAAAAAAAAGGAAAGTGTGTCTCATTTGGGAATGAAGGACCAGGAGCCACCATCAAAGTCTCATTTCTCTGAGAATTGATTTCCAGTACTCTTGATGGTAGGTATTTTCTTTGACTTATAAAATCTGATATGGGATCTGTTTTTTTCTGTTAGCACCACTGAGCTAACTCAAATGAAAAGGTTTAAAAATTAGCCCTCACCGGTTTGGCTCAGTGGATAGAGCGTTGGCCTGTGGATAGAAGGGTTCCAGGTTCGATTCCGGTCAAGGGCACATGCCTGGGTTGCGGGCTTGGTCCAATGTGCAGCAGGCAGCCAATCAATGATTTCCTCTCATCATTGATGTTTCTACCTCTCCCTTCCTCTCTGAAATCAATAAAAAAAATATATATATATATGTTTTAATATATTTTATTGATTTTCTACAGAGAGGAAGAGAGAGGGATAGATAGAAACATCGATGAGAGAGAAACATCGATCAGCTGCCTCCTGCACACCCCTACTGGGGATGTGCCCGCAACCAAGGCACATGCCCCCGACTGGAATCGAACCTGTGACCTTTCAGTCCGCAGACCGACGCTCCATCCACTGAGCCAAACCAGCTTTGGCAATAAAAATATATTTAAAAAAAAAATTAAGAAAAGTTTTAAAAAATAAAGGAGATTCTCTTTCACTCCTTTACTGGATGAGCTTCTGAGAAGAGTTGATGTCTAAATAATAATCTGAATATTAAAAAACAAGCCATGGAAAGAATGTGGTAAAAGAGCCATGTGAAATATTTGAGAAAATATTTTTAACAGATTTAAATCAAAATCAAAGATCTGGAGTCTTTGTGGTCTGAGATCTTGTTTGTACTCCTAAAAATAATTGAATATGTTAAAGAACTTTTGTTTTAGGGGTGCTATATCTATCTCTGTCTACCATATCAGTAATTAAAGCTGATAATTTAAAATATATATTATTATAACAATTAAAAAATACTATACCCCTTACATGTTAACCTAAATAATGTTTGAATTTAATGTTATATTCCAAAAAAAATAAATATGGAGAATCTCAGTATAGTACATTTTCCAAAATTCTTTAATATTTTATTATACAATATTTGAATTATTATATCTTCTGTTTTTTTTTTTTAATCTGTGGGATATCATAGTTTATATAGCCTCTCCATCACAGAAACTTCCCACAAGTGGTGAGGGATCAAATTTAGGAATATATAGTCTTACTATTATAATAAAAACTAGAGGTACAGTGCACTAATTCGTGCACCAGTGGGGTCCTTTGGCCTGGCCTGTAGGATTGGGGCAAAACTGGCTCTTTGACATCCCCTGAGGGGTCCTGGATTGTGAGAGGGTGCAGGCCAGGCCAAGGGAACCCACTGGTGCACGATTGGGGCTCAGGAGGGACATGAGAGGTTGGCCAGCCAGAGAGGGATCATGGGAGGGCTCCATGGAGTGTCCAGCCCATCTCGCTCAGTCCCAATCAGCCGGACCCCAGCAGCAAGCTAACTACTGGTTGGCGCATCTGCCCCCTGGTGGTCAGTGCACGTCATAGTAAGTGGTTGAGCGGTCTTAGCATATCATTAGCATGTTACGCTTTTATTGGTTGAACAGATGACCAGACAACCAGACACTTAGCATATTAGGCTTTTATTATATAGGATAGGTTTGACTTCTTGAAAGTGTATTGGTGATTTAAGGGATACACAGACCATAATTTAAAACCTTATAATCCTAAAAATCAAGTAATGTATTTGAGTAATGGCCAGAAGATATTTAGTTGGAGTAACATGAGGGAGGGTGATATGGGATACAGAAAGCATGACATCAGAGACGTAGACAGGAGCAGGTCACTTATGGCCATGTAGATAACAATTTCAGACTTATTCAGGAATTCAGACTTATTTATTTATTTTTGATTGATTGATTGTTTTTGGAAAGAGAAGAAGGGAGAGAGGGGGGCGAAGAGAGAGAGAGAGAGAGGAGAGAGAAATGTTGATTTGATGTTCTACTTATTTATGTGCTCATTGGTTGATTCTTATGTGCCCTGACAGATATTGAATGCACACACAACCTTGGTAAATAGGTACAATGCTCCAGCCTCCTGAGCTACCCCAGCCAGGACAAGATTTATTCTTGTTTCAAAGGAAAATTGTTGCAAGATATTATAAGGAGTGATTTAATCTGATATATTTTAGAAAATCAACTCTGGTAGCTTATGGGAAATTTAGGCTGATGGGGGTGGGCAGAAAAGGGTTATTAGCTAGGAGGTTTTTACATTTATAGGCAAAAGCGATGGTGGCTACTGATAACAGGTAAAGATTGTTACTCTTTTCACAATATCATCATATGGAAGTAGCACATCTTCTTGTGGGAGAGTTATCTTATTTCTCTGCTGAAATTATACTTACCTGATGGAAGATGCCAGTCATAGTGGTACTATGCAATTACTCTGGGAATGTAACCTCTTCTCACATACATTTCAGTAAACAATAAGTAAAAGATGCAAAGTATCACAAACTTGGATAGAAAGTCGTGGAAAACAGTCACACACCAAGTTGCAGTTAACACTCACAAACAGCTGCCCACACTGACATTTTTTAGGATTTGGTTAAATTAATAAATTCCTCATCTTTCCCTGATCGTATTTAATGTGAGTGGTTGTCATATTCAGGCTAAAGAATCTTTATTAACACATAGAATTATTCTATAATTAGTAAAGTAAAGGTATAAACTATTATATCAAATTAATAATCTGGTTACAGAGTTGAATATATTATAATTTTATGTTTATGATTAAAAAAAGTCTGTCAGTATTTTTATTAACAGTGATATCAGTGGTTACCATTGAATAGTAAGATTACTCTTGCTTATTTACCTGTTATGATTTTTGAAAATTTAAAGCAATTACTAGAGTAGTAATTTTATCATTGAAAAGGCACTGTGAAAAATTTCAAATATTATCCTACATAATAAAAGCCTAATATGCTAAGTGTCCAGTCATCCAGTCGTCTGTTCAACCAATCAAAGTGTAATATGCTAATGATATGCTAAGGCCACTCAACCACTCGCTATGACATGCATTGACCACCAGGGGACAGACGCTCCAACCAGTAGGTTAGCTTGCTGCTGGGGTCCAGCTGATCAGGACTGAGCGAGATGGGCCAAACATGCCCTGGAGCCTTCCCACAGTCCCTCCCCAGCTGGCCAACCTCCTGTGTCCCTCCCTGGCCCTGATTGTGCACTGGTGGGCTCCCACGGCCTGGCCTGCACCCTCTTGCAATTCAGGACCCCTTGGGGGATGTCCGAGAGCCAGTTTCGGCCTGATCACGCAGGCCAGGCCAAGGGACGCCACTGGTGCACAAATTTGTGCCTCTAGTTAATAATAATTATAACATAATTTGGTCTTAAGAATAAGTCAAGAACTTCTTATGAAATTGGATATCTCTGTCCTAATGCTCAGATTTTATACATCAATAACATAAATAATTTAAAATAAATGCCCACATCAGAAACACCAGATTCATCCTACTACAAGATAACCTTATCATATGTAAACAAAAGTATTAAATATATGATGTTATAGTGTGTATTGTTTTTATTATTTTCAAAATCCTTTATTGGAATCTATATAATATAAGTCTACTATGCAAATTGACCGAACGGCGGAACAACCAGCAGAATGACCGATGGCTGTGACGCGCACTGATCACCATGGGGCAGACGCTCAATGCAGGAGCTGCTCCCAGCCCGCAGGCCCCAGGCCAGCCAAGGCAGGTACCAACTGGGGGCCCCTGATTGCCCCGCCAGTCGCCCCACAGATCGATCCTGATTGCCAACCAGGCCTAGGGACCCTACCTATGCACAAATTTCATGCACCAGGCCTCTAGTCTAAACATATTTGACAAATACAAAAAAATATATTAGTTTTATTTTTACATTAATCCCAAATCTATGGAGTATTATCTGAAAGGTTAAGAATAAACTGAGTTATGAATAAATTGAAATACATTTTATTGTTCATAACTATTAGATTCACAATAAGCACACAGTCCAGTAAGTTTTTTGAATCTTTATGCATGCATTTTAATGTGAGCTGTGCATGTTAATGGCTTCAGCCAAATTATGAATGCTACATTACAGAATATAACAAAGACTGGACTATAGATAAGTAAGCTCTATTAAACAGAAATGACTTGTTACATAAAGTGTCCTTGCAGTTCTATTTTATGTATAGCTTCTTGTATTTGCAGCGTTTCTGAACATTTTCATTTAGGTTTAAACCAAGTGAAACATACACTTTTCCACTTCACAGTCAGAATAATACATTTTCTTTAAATGTTTTACTTGCTACTTAAGATTCATTTGGAAATGTACACTTTAATTTTAATAAGATGCAATTCTGACAATGTGATGTAAGATACAATCAAGTGTGACATAACTCTTTAAATGTCTATTATTTTGTTTGCGTTATAGTTAGTAGTATATTTTTGGTTGATATTTCCAAATACAGAAGACAGTGTTATGTACCTTCCAAAACTAAAGATAGATTTTTGGAAGTTTTCTAGGGCAAATTGAAAACACACACATAACACACACACACACACACACACACACACACACACACACACACACACACACCGTTTACAAGACTGCTGTGGAAATCCAGTAGGTGGAGACATCTCAGTTTCTTATCTGTCTAGTCACCAGTTTGAATTGCTTTTCTTGCTTAGTTGCTTTTGAATGGCTATAGACATTTTGGTTGTATTTTTCAATCAGACAAAATTACCACCTGGCTTTGGATCTAGAATCTATAGCTGTGGCTCATATCTCATTGTTGCCAGTGTGACATTATTTAACTCTGGTAAATAAATATTTTGTCCTGAAACAAACTAGGTGTTTTCACAAAGAACCATCTGTCAAAGGCCTCTGCCAGGAACCTGGTAAATATTCCTTTCTGTAATTGGATTTCCAGCTTCTTTTTACAGAAATAATGCTGCATAATGAGAGAAAGTCTATTTTGAAATAATATTTTATTTCCATTCCGCACTTTTATCTGAGTGCTTCTATTCAAATTTGAATAATCTCCTCAAGTTACAAAGCATGATAACCAGTGATTTTATATTACACCTGCCTCTTCAAGGTCAAGTCTCCAGAGAGAAGACAGGGAGGCATATGATGGGAATCACTTTGTATGTTAGGGGATTTTGAAAATCATATAAGTGTTGTTGTCTAAACAATATTAGCAATAAAAGCCTGTCCGTGGGATTATTATAAAATTTATCTACCATTTGATAAATCTAATTTTAAAAGGCAATTATATTTTGCCCTGATATTTGTTACACCATCTTTGTGATAAGACTGTTGAAATAATCTATTTCAGTAAAGGTGGCATATACAATCCAACATTAATGAAAGGTTATATTACATATAAGAAAAGCAATGAAGCCTTAAAAAGAGAAAAGTGTCTAGTATGTGGCAAGCATCATACTATGTAGCCACTAATATTATGTGCATAGATCATACAGTAAAGTGAGGGAGAGAGAAGATATTCAAATAATCACCCACCCACCTAAGTAATTAGACACCCTGAAATACTTATCAAGGCAAAGTACAAGTAGCTATACATATTAAAACTAAGTTGCAACATAGATAGCATTATCTTAATTAAATATAGCACTTATAAGTGATAATTATCAAAATGCATATGAAGTCTAAAACAACAATTATATTGGGAGATAAGGCATGGGAAGATGGTTATATTTTAATAGTCTGAATTATTTTTACTTTGCCAATACAATTTAATTATAGAAAATACCAATTGTAGAAAAATGTGAAATTATTTTAGTACAAATTAATTGATAAAACTTTTAAAATTTCATCATTTTAACATGTGATAAAATAGATTACATTATTTAAAAATCAATTTTTATAAACTCACTGTTTTTCTTATTTTAAAGCAAATATCTGCAAGTTCAATTGCATTGATCAGAAATTCTACTCATTGATTTGCAGCTGCACTAGCTCAGTGGAAATTAGAATGATCTGCTTGTTTTCATCAATATGATAAGCTTTCATACATAACAAACAGAGGAGTCAGTGACTTGACTGAGAAGAAGAGTTTATTTCCAGGGAAGTAGAAATGTTTTCTCTGTAGACCCAAGGTCAGCAAAATAGAGCCTGCAGGCCAAATCTAGTCCACGGCCTATATTTTAAAAGGGCTTCAAACCAAAAATGAATATTGAATTTTAAATGTTTAAAGCCGTGGTCGCCAACCGGTGGTCTGTGGACCACTGGTGGTGGTCCGTGAGGTCCGAAAGGTTGGCCACCGCTCATTTAAAGAAAGATCAAAAGAAAATTCTGTCATTTAAGGACTCCCATTCCTGGGCTGCTAGATTCCCTTAGATGTTTCTTACCTTTGTTTTTCCTTCTTCTGCGAGTCAGGGGATCTAGAATGTAAAAAAGCAGTTTCCTTCTCTCAGCTGGCAGGAGGCACTGGCAGTCTTTTCCTCTGTGCGGTAGGTTCTTATTATGGAGAACATGCGACACTTAATTCACAAAGTTTCCTTTTTCCCTTGCCCTGTCAGAGCCATGAAGACATCTCTCTAGGTTCTTAATCATGAGAACCTGAAAGGGTTCTTAGAGGTAAAACCTATGAATGTGTGCCCCCCACCCCACTCTGCCAAAGACCATCACCTCTGGCATTTCCTCTCTCAAGTTAGTCCATACCCAGCCCCCATCAATTCATCAAAATGAGATAAAGGAGATATATATATACTACTATATGTAATACTTTAAACAATAATAAAAAATAAAATAAAATAAAATAAAATGAGATTTAAGCATTCCTATCAGTTTTTTTTATTCTGATCAAAGAAAGCAAATCGTGGCTGTGACTCTTTGGATTCTATCTCCTGCTCCAGATTGCAGGATGGGGGTACCATGTAACCATGCTTCTCTGATGAGTCCAAAGAAAGTAATTGATTTTCAGGGTTTTTGTTTTGTTTTGTTTTTATGGATGGTAATGACTGCTTATAACCATATTGCATATTAGAGCTGAAATAGAAAGTCTGTCTATCATACTATTTAACCCATCATTGGAACAGATGTCCAATGAAGGAAATTTCAGAATACTAAGAGGAAACAGAATTTTTACATAGACACAAAAATGAGAGACCCCCTAAAATGCTTACTATTAAACTGGTTTGCAACTGTCCTGCAACAATACATAAAATATTTTTCCTTCATTCAGTATTTATACTTTTCACACACGGCATGTACTAGAATCACCAATAATGTACACATTATAGTTCACAGTTTCTACAATGTATACATTATTCAACATATTCTAGTTAATAGTGTTGTACCATTTGGGTAATGTTTTCTGCAGCAGCTACTTGTGCCTTGCATCATATTTTCATCCAGGAAATAAATATGTTTTGAGCTATTATAATGTTAATAACAATATGCAGAAACAAGATCATGTAATGACTAAAATAAATATGAAACAATATAGTAATACAAGAAACATTGCCTGTTCTTACAATAGGAACCACAGACGCAATGGGTTCTATAGTCCAAGAGAAAAGTAATAGAAAAGCTTAATAGAAAAGGTAAGACTTAATAAAAATCATAAAGAACTGGATAAATGGAAAAGACAGGTGACAGAACAATATTCTCTCTCAGACTTTGATAGCAAGAGAGATAGTCCTACAGCTTTGGTATGAAGTACAAGTAGGATACTCCTACTTGTTAAAATCTCATGGTACTTATTTCTTGGTATACTGCAATTATCTTTTTAACACAAATTCAGCAGAGTGAATGTGAAACAGGGAATGTGAGGAATATTTAGAGAAATATAACTTATTATCCCTATAAAGATATATTTTTACAAACATTTATCTTATCTACAGATTCTCATAAATCCGGGTGAATTTTGTTGGGGAGAAAATAGTATTTTCTCAGTATGATATGGCAGCAAGAAGAGAGCAGAGTTAATAATTAAAAAGATGTAGAATGATAGACTCCACAGTATATAAACAATTATTTAGCAATATTAAACATGTACAAAGACAAAAATGCATAGGTAACTAGAATGTATTAAAACTAAATATTTTTTAATATTTAAAATGTCTTTACTATTAGATTAGATAAAATCAGAATTGATATAGTGTTTTATGATGCATAATATGTATGCATATTAACATGAAGTTTATGCCCATTACATACTCTAGACAGGAGAGTTTTAGTTAGTAGATTTTATAATGACTATCTTTGTACTCAATGTACATTTTAATTGGTTAAACATATTTTTGTTATATTTCTTGAAGTTGTGTTTACATGTGATGAAATTGCCTAATTGCATTTGACTAATCAGAAAGTACTGTGGGGATATAATCAACATATATATTTAATATATTTAAGAATTATTATATGTAATGTATTCAAAATATTTATTTTCCAACTATAATCCATTTATAATTTTCTCTTTGGTTCATGTGAGAATTTATCTATTAAACTTCTAGCTCCTTATTATACAACTCTCATTTTTTAGTTTACTGTTCTCTAAAATGACAATAGCTTTTGATTCATACTTTCTTAAATGTTATTATGATTGTTAAATTAAAAGATACAATAAAAACATTTTGAATTCAAAATTAATTATATTTTAGCCCAGCTGGTGCTGCTCAGTGGTTGAGCATCGACCTATGAACTATGAGGTCAGGGATCAATTCTTGGACAGGGCACAAGCCAGGGTTGTGGGCTTTAACCCCAGTAGGGGGCATGTAGGAGGTAGCCAATCAATGATTCTATCTCATCACTTATATTTCTATTTTGCACTCCCTCTCTTTTCCTCTCTGAAATGAATTACAATATATATATATATATATATATATATATATATATATATATACATATATATATATATGTATATATATATATATACACACACACACATATATATATATATATATATATATAAATTATATTTTATAAATATCAGCCATTAGAACAGAAATATATGGTAAGAATTACATTTTTTTGTAGCTCGGTTTTATTATGATTGTATATTTTGTAACCAAATTTATTTTTTTATGCCTCTCTCTGATATCTTATTTTGGAACAATTTAGGTTTACAAAAAGTTAATAGGTTAAAATACAAACATAGTAAGAATAACCATGATTACAATAATTAGTTAAAAGAAACACACCCCAAAAAAGATGTAAAATGTGACATCAAAAACATAAAATGTGCTGTAGGGGGAGGAAAAATGTTGAGCTTGAAAATGAGATCAAACTTGAATTGTTATCAACTTAAAATAGACTGTTGTCAATATCAGTTGTTGTGTGTAAGCTTCATGGTACCCACAAAGCAAAAAAATATAGTAAATATACAAAAAAGAAAGAAAAGAGAATATAAGCATACCACTTCAGAAAGTCATCACACACACACACACACACACACACACACACACACACAATAGCCATGATAACAACCTAAGTGTCCATTAATGGATGAAGAAAATGTGCTATATATAAAAAGTGGAATATTTTTCAGCCATAAACAAGAATAAAACCTTGCCATTTGAAACACCATGGATGAACCTTGAGAGCATTATGGTAATTGAAACAAGTTATAATGAGAAAGGTAAATATCATAGGAACACCCTGACATGTGGCTCAAAAGAATCAAGCTTTTAGACAGAACAGATTGGTGGTTGTAAGTTTCAGGGGATGGGTGTGGGAGAAATGTATGAACTTTTTTGGGACTTTTTTTTAGCTTAAATAAATTAAATAAAATATAAAGAAACTGCAAAAAAAAAAAAAACAACAGTTGCAAAGATAGGAAGGGAAGATCTCTCACACCCTTCATGCAGTTCCCCCTGATGGTATCATCTATACTAATAAAAGGGTAATATGCTAATTAGGGTGGACGTCTTCTGGACAAAGCCGCAGCGCACTGCAGCTGCAAGGGCTGAAGAGAAGGTGGAGAGGAGAGGGCCTGGCAGCCACAGTGGCTGTGAGGGCCATAGAAGAGAGGGCGGAGAGGAGAGGGCTGGAGAAGAGAGGGTGGAGAGAAGAGGGCCTGGCAGCCCCTGGCCGGGGTGTGCCGGAAGTCCCACCTCTGTGCATGAGCTGCACAGGATACACCTTTTCTGATCTCTCATTGGCTAAGCTCGTGGTACGCGACTCACAGCATTCTTGGTAACTTGGGTAATCAGAATCCAAGAAGGTGATCTAGGGTTTTTCCACCTCATTCCTGGAGGGAAAATTGAGGTCCACTGCTGTAGGGGCTAAGAAATGTCATATCCTGCCCTAGTCGGTTTGGCTCAGTGGATAGAGCCTCGGCCTGCTGACAGCAGGGTCCGGGTTCGATTCCAGTCAAGGGGATGTACCTAGGTTGCAGGCTCCTCCCTGGCCTGGGCCCAGTTCAGGGCTCATGCAGGAGGCAACCAATCGATGTGTCCCTCTCACATTGATGTTTCTCTCTGTCTTTCCCTCTCTCTTCCATGCTCTCTAAAAATCAATGGAAACATATCCTCAGGTGAGGATAAAAAAATGTAGGAAAGAAAGAAAGAAAGAAAGAAAGGAAGGAAGGAAGGAAGGAAGGAAGGAAGGAAGGAAGGAAGGAAGGAAGGAAGGAAGGAAGAAATAAATGTCGTATCCTATGAAAGAGACATCTTGAAAATGCCTAAAGAAGTCATTTTTTCGTGGTGAAGGGACTGGAGTCCATGTTGATAAAAACACCTCGGTGGCTGTGAGGGCTGGCAGCCTCAGCAGCTGGCAGTGGCAGCAGCATGGTGGTGGTGCCTTCTCTTGATCAGCCTGGTTGCCTCCCACAGAAGGAGGCCAGACTGCAGCTTAGGCCCACTCGCCAGAGAAAGTGGGCCTAAGCCGTCAGTAGGACATCCCCTGAGGGCTCTCAGACTGTGAGAAGGGGCAGGCAGGGCTGAGGGACCCCCCAGTGCACGAATTTTCATGCACTGGGCCTCTAATCCTATATAATAAAGAGCTAATATGCTAATTAGACTGAACAGCAGAACAACCATGCAGACAACCTTCCGGACAACCTTCTGGATGAAGCTGGGGTTGCAAGGGCCAGCCGAGGCAGGTGGGGCTGCGAGGGCCGAGCCCCTTGTACGAATTCTGTGCATCGAGCCTCTAGTTTTACATAACTGTGGTACATTTATAAAAATTAAGAAATTAACAGTGGTGCAATGCTTTTGCTAAGCTACAGAATTTATGCGAATTTTGCCAGTCTTTTCAATTATGTGCTTTTTCTGTGCCAAGATACTGGATCTACATTGCACTTAGTTATGCAATAAAAGCCCTCAATATGTGTCAGTTTCCTAGTATTTATTTTCAATAATTTTGCCACTTCTGAGAGTTATTGCTTGAGCCTTTTGTAGAATGTCCCTTGATTTGGATTTGTCTGGTGACTTTTCATCATGTTGAAATTACTCATCTGATATTACTTCTAAAGCCTTTTTGGATCCCCTATGGCAGAGTGACATTTAAGCTCTCAGAACATTTAAAATATACTTCTTCAAAGTAATTACCATGCTGCAATGGATAGCACTAATTTATCATCTCTGAGTCACATTTATTTTTATTTTAACATTTCAGTGTTTATTTTCCTTTCCTAAATTAGAGATTTATTTTGAGAAAAAAATATAATAATTCTGAGTCTTTTCCTTATTAAAATAAAAACCTTGCTATTTCATCACTGAAAGATTACAAGAATAATGAACTCAAATCAAATACCTGATTGCTTTTGCAAATATTGTGCCCTGAGCAGAGTGCAGTTTCTGAGAGGACATATCAACAATAAGAATCATATGATCTACTATTTAATGTAATTATGACTAGACATCTTTAATCTGTGAAGCCTCTTTTACAAATCTGAACATAATTGTGTGTTAGATGTATGCAATAACCTTTATCCCTGTGTCTTTAATAATGCAAACTTTGATTTTGTTTTGGTATAAAATGTGCTTATGCTCCTGAGAGATCTCTGAGATACGTATTTTACAATGGTGTGCTAATTGCTGTTTAGGACTTTTCTTGATGGTGATTAATAATTAGGGTCTCCTCTACTGCTTCTTTTTCTAAAAGACCTTTATCTACATGAACACTTTGACCTTTTCAATTGCATGGATTAACATTAGAAATAGGTGGTATTAATGTTTTGTCCTTTCATGCCTGGAGCTTGGAATAATGTTTGCTTTCTCAATAGCATTCAGCAAGTTTACATTTCCCTCAGTGAATGTGACTTTAAAGGTGGCTCCGTAGTGGGTCTTACTTTGGTATTCGTGAAGCTTTCAATGACACTTAGCAGTTTCGTGGTGTTTGCTGAATTTTCCTTGATGCATTCATGTCATCCTAATGATAGATTTTAACTGGGCTGCACAAATACATGCACTATTTATAAAGTTGTCTGCTTTTTATTCTTTTTTTATAACAAATTTAAAATGGCAGCTTTTGCGCCTGTCATCCAAATCTGCCAGGGAATGACAATGGTGTGAAGCAATCTTGATACTGCAGAGCTGTGTTGTAGAACTAAATGTATCTTTAATATACAGCCTCCTAATTAGGCAGATCACCTATTGTTCATTTATAGGTAGAAAGAGTGAAAAAATAATGTGATTTGAGAAAAAAAAATTATTGACATGCATACAGGAAGGAAAAGCATACTATTTAGGAAAAATGGGTTTGACACAGTAATAAAACTATGAATCAAGAATATAACAACTTGTAGTTGCCATTTATCTGTATATGCATGTTTGTTATGTAGAAATAAATAATATAAATGTTTATACATTTATGCATTTTTCACCACATATAAAAATATATACATACGTAGTGATTAAAATATATGAGCTCTATATTAAAATGTTTAACATATTAGCATATACCTAGATGTAGTACAAAGTGGAAAACAAAGTGAAACTTCGTTCACATGTTTTTCCTAATCATTTTGAGTGGACTAACAGCGCACTGGAAGTTAAACCCACAGTTTTATGTTTTATGAGTTTATTTGAACATACTTCAAATAAAGGTAAATTAGTGAGAATTTTGGCAGAAAAATCTCTTATTTATTTACACATGCAAAACTCACTTGAATGCAATCATTTGAATGCTGACATGAACAGCTATACGAGTGCCCATCCTATATAATAATAGACAAATATGCAAATTGACCATACCTCCGACACACCCAGAAGCCACGCCCACAAGCCACGCCCACCGTCCAATCAGAGCGAGTATGCAAATTAACCCAAACCAAGATGGCTACAGCCACAGAGAGCAAGGTTTCCTAGGTAACAGAGGAAGCCAAGCTTTCTGCCAGCCGTTGCAGGCCTAAGCCTCCACTCAAGCTACAAAGTTTCAATTATAGAAGGTAAACAAATTCAAACAAATGGCGGCAAAATGGAGCTTGAGAGAGCAGGCCAGGGTTGCCGCCGGCAACAGGGGAAGCAAAGCTTTCCACACACCCTGGCCGGGCCCACCCGCTTAAGGCAACAAAGTTTCAATTATAACCCCAACACAAATGGCTGCCGGGCCTCGGAGGGAGCCCCAGGCTTGGCTCTGCTCCAGGCTACAAAGTTTCAATTGTAGAAGGAAAATAAATTCCAGATACCAGGGCCTCCGCTTGCGTTGCCGGGGGTGTGGCCCGCCTGCAAACCACCACAGGCCCCTCACTCAGGCCGACCCACACCCCAAGGGTACCCCACCTTGATCAGGGACACCCTTCAGGGGAAACCAGCTGTCCTGCCCCCATGTGGACACAGGATGGCCACTACAAGATGGCCAGCAGGAGAGGGCAATTGGGAGGCACCTGGCCTGCAAGGGAGGGCAGTTGAGAGGGACCAAGCCTGCAAGGGAGGGCAGTTGGAGGTGATCAACCCTGCAGGAGAGGGCAGTTAGGGGTGACCAGGCCGGCAGAGGAGGGAAGTTGGGGGCAAAGAGGCTGGCAGCAGAGTGGTTATGGGGTGATCAGGCTGGCAGGCAGAAGCGGTTAGGGGCAATCAGGAAGGCAGGCAGGCAAGCAGTTGGGAGCCAGCAGTCCTGGATTGTGAGAGGGATGTCCGACTGCCCGTTTAGGCCCGATCCTTGGGATCGGGCCTAAACGGGCAGTCGGACATCCCTTGAGGGGTCCCAGATTGGAGAGGGTACAGGCTGGGCTGAGGGACAACCCCCCTCCGTGCACGAATTTCGTGCACCGGGCCTCTAGTGATTTAATAGTGAGAACTGTGTCTCTATAGGGCAGTATAAGGTGTGTGGATGTGCACATGTATTCACACAGGAACAGAAAGCATTTTTATAATCCAATTTTTACTTGCTCCATTATAATTTTAGTTGACACAGTACTTTATAAAGAATAAATGAATACATTATATTTGATAGGTTACTATAAAAAATGTACAGGGTAAAAATTATTTAATCCGATAATTTGCCCTTGTTTTGTAATCTTCATATGTTAAAAAGTATTCTAGATATAGTCATTTGCTTTGCTTTAAAACACTATGAAATAAATCAAGGTATTACCTTTTCCTTTAACTTTGAGAAAATTGAACTATATTGAGTCTTGACTACTTACCCAAGATGATATATACTCTAGTAGAATGATAAGCGCCTCTTAATACTTAGATTTTGTTAAACTCTGAATTTTATAATACAAATTAAGCACTAAATAGTATTATTTTTAAAAATGTATTTTTATTGATTTCAGAGAGGAAGGGAGAGAGAGAGAGAGAGAGAAACATCAATGATGAGAGAGAATCCTTAATTGGCTGCCTCCAGCACACCCCCTACTGGGGATCTAGCCCACAACCTGGGGATGTGCCCTGACCTGGAATCAAATGCTTACCTCCTGGTTCTTAGGTCAGTGCTCAACCACTGAGACATGCCAGCTGGGCTGAATAGTATTATTTTTTATAGCTCAGAAGTTTTTTGACAAATTATTCTTATTGCTCAGGAATATTTTTTGACATTTAAAAAAATCTTGTTCAACTGAAACTTGTTCCAGTGTTCAACAAGCACAATGCTGACATGAACATTTAAACCCCAAATCCAAGTACAAGCACAATGGTAGGTATTTAGTAACTAGTTGTCAAAAAAGATTGAATTAAAATGTAAACCTTTTGATTTCATTACATCATGAAACTGAATATAAAATAATCTTCCAAATGTGATGAAATAAGAAATGAACATAACTAAAACAATAAATTTATATTCTAATGAACTGTCTTGCCTAATCTAGTTTCAAGTTAGTTAATATTTCTGAGGGATTTGTAATTCCTATCCTTATATATTAACTAGAGGCCCGGTGCACGAAATTCATGAACGGGAGTGTGTGTCCCTAAGCCCAGCCTGCACCCTCTCCAATCCAGGACTGCTGGCTCCCAACTGCTTGCCTGCCTGCCTTCCTGATTGCCCCTAACTGCTTCTGCCTGCCAGCCTGATCACCCCCTAACCACTCCCCTGCCAGCTTGATTGATGCCTAACTGCTCCCCTGCCAGCTTCTTTTCCCCTAACTGCCCTCCCCTGCAGGTCTGATCACCCCTAACTGCCCTCCCCTGCAGGACTGGTCACCCCAACTGCCCTACCCTGCAGGCCTGGGTCCCCCGCAACTGCCCTTCCCTGCAGGCCCAGTCGCCCCCAACTTCCCTCCTCTGCTGGCCTGGTCACCCATAACTGCCCTCCCCTGCAGGCTTGATCGCCCCCAACTGCCCTCCCTTACAGGCCTGGTCCCTCCCAACTGCCCTCTACTGCTGGCCTGATCGCCCCCAACTACCCTACCTTGCAGGCCTGGTCCCTCCCAACTGACTTCCCCTGCTGGCCATATTGTGGCAGCCATCTTGTGTCCACATGGGGGCAGCCATCTTGTGTGTTGGAGTGATGGTCAATTTGCATATTACTCTTTTATTAGATAAGATAGAGGCCTGGTGCACAGGTTGGGGCCAGATAGTTTGCCCTGAAGGGTGTCCCGGATCAGGGTGAGGGTTCCCTTGGGGCATGAGGTGGCCTGGGTGAGGGTCCTGTGGTGATTTGCAGGCCAGCTAAGCCCCGGCAACCCAAGTGGAGGCCCTGGTATCTGGTATTTATTTATCTTCTATAATTGAAACTTTGTAGCCTTGAGCGGAGCCAAGCCTCCTGCTTGCACTGTGGCCACAGCCATTTTTGTTGGGATTTATTTATCTTCTATAATTGACACTTTGTATCCTTGAGTAGAGGCCTAGTCCAGCCAGGGTGTGCAGAAAGCTTGGTGTCCTCCATCACTGGGGGCAACTCAAGCCTCCTGCTCTCTCCAGCTCCGTAGCTGCTGCCATTTTTGTTGGGATTTATTTATCTTCTATAATTGAAACTTTGTAGCCTTGAGCAGAGGCCTGGCCCGGCCAGGGTGTACAGAAAGCTTTGCTTTCTCCATTACCAAGGAAACCCAAGCCTCCTGCTTGCTCTGTGGCCACAGCCATCTTGGTTGGGTTGATTTGCATACTCGCTCCTGATTGGCTGTTGGGTGTGACTTGTGGGTGTAGCAGAGTAATGGTTAATTTGCATATTACTCTTTTATTAGATAGAATGGGGAAGTTTATTCAGATAGGATGGGGAAGTTTATTCTGTAACAACATGAAGTATACAACAGAAAATATTAATGCAGGAAGTTAAAGCATGTTAAGTTTTCTAGGTATTTTAATTGATATTCAGTGTAGATTTAAGACAAATAATAAAATCCAAATGAGTAGAAGCATATTGAAATTTTTTCTAATTCTAATATTCAATCAGAGCAGATACATTAAAAATATATTAAATGAATTATAGAGAATATCAAAATTAGATTTTCCTAACTGGAACAGTTTGGAAGATTAGTCAAACTTGTTATTAATCACCATAAAAATTAAAATTTGTGATACAAAACAGATTTCCATTATCTAGCTTTTTATTAAAAACACTGTAGGAATTTATTTTACAGTTCTACAAACTATTCCAAAATCTCTCTAAGGATATTAAATATAGTTATTCTAAAACTTCTATTTTCTCAAATGATTATTTCCTTGGCTAAGATTGTTTTTACATTTTATTTTTGCTGGTTCTTTCTTGGTGTTTGTTCTCACAAGTTTTAGTGAGTCTTGTTGATAATAGTTATATATTTGAATTTTCTGACTACTCAAATGATTGTAGAGTATGTACTCAAAGGGTTATTCTGGTAGCTTATATTTGGGGAGTCATTCATACTGTTATCTTTTAACTTAAAAATGAAACAAAACAAAACAAAACACCACATTGGTCCAAATATCTATACTTCTAGTGTGGGTGAATCCCACTTCTTCTGTTGTCCAACAAAGAATGAGTTGGAAAGAGGCATTGACTAAGCAATTGCTCAAAATTGTATATGCTTGGTGATTTTCTCCAAACTCCTAGTAGGGTTTTTAATAGTTTTAAGGAAATGAAATAAAAATTTTATCAGAAATCCACTGAATAGTTTTCACTTTTTTATATACAGGGTAAAACATATGCAGTGTGAATTTAATATTTTCAATTTTTGCTTTTGTTTTGGCAAAGTAACATATTAAAGAACACAGCTGAGTAAGTAGAATCTTTCTTGCAGCTTTAAGTGCAGTTTTTACTGCTTACACATGACATCATAGGTTCATTAGCATATAATGATGAGAAATTAGATGGAGTTAGAGATCACTCAGCTCACTCCCATAACAATTCTTCTTTGTTTCTCCACTATCCAAGGGAAATTATACTTTGGATATTTTTTTTCTTTACTAGTTTCGAAAGAAGTTTCTTATGCACAACAAGGCTTTATTTTTATAGCCTCTATAATAATATTTGCAATTACAATATTATCATAATCACTCCTATGCCATCATAGCAGTTAAAGCAAGATATGCAATACATTTGAGAAAATGTTTCTCAAGATAAATTTTTCTACCTGTCTTTTAACTTACAGTGAAAAACATCCTTGTTATTAACTTATTTTCCTCATTTCTGTTGATGGTTCCCTCAAAGTGTTTTGAAAGATGTAGCTAACAAATTAGCAGATTGTTAGATAAGATAAGGAGCTAAATTCAAGTTATGATTTTATAATCCTATTCCTAATGCATTGTAAAATATTAGAAAACCATTTAACCTGTAGGTGAGCTTACCTATAACAACTAAAATCTTTTCTAACTTATAATTCTTTGCCATCTATAAAAATGCTCTTGTAACTTGACATTGAGAAATCTGTTTAAGAGATGTTTATTATCACTAAAACATGACAAGCATGTAATTATATTATAAACTATATCATTTTAACACATTGTTCTAAAAAAGATATGGCAGGTAGACAACTGGTAGTCATTCCTAAAAATTGTCATGGATGCTTTCAGTGGAGGCAATCAGATAATAATCCTGTGCTTTTTGAACTAAAAGCTCGATATTTTCTCACGCTGTGAACTCTAAACTACAGAGAAGTACTACTTTTGCCAAAGAGATAGAAAAGCTGTAGCAACAATGGAATCAACATCACCACTACAATTCCTGCTGTCATGCTTATGTCAGATATGACAAACTTTGAAAAGGGTCCGTGTAACTGGTATCTGCCATGTACCTTTACACTCCAGCCAATTCTAAAGCAAAGAAATAGAGGCTGTGGATTTTGTTTGATGGTGGGTAAAAATGTGTTGGTACCAAAACATAACTATAAAACGTAACTGCTAACAGATACTTGTAAAGCATCTGAAGATTATGTGTAAAACTATAGTTAGTTGATATTGAGGTAAAAAGAGTACTCAAATGATTTATGATCTCTGTGCAATCAAAGAGACAGATTATTCTCCTATTAAGAAAGTGCCCATGAACATGGGCAATAGGGTAGTGAACACTGGGGGTGTGGGTAGGTGCTGGAGGAGGAGGGTAAAGGGGAGGGGAAATGGGAGACATCTGTAATACTACCAACAATTATATATAAAACAAAAAGTGACACTTTACAGTTTCTAAAAAAATATATATATATATATATATATATATATATATATATATATATAGTTATGATTTCCAGAATCACTAAAGTGATCTAAACCCTGAACTAGAATTCTGAAGTGAAGACTCTGTTTTCAATTTCTTGATTTACTGTACCCTGTGTGGTGATGGGCAAAATCACCAGTCTCCTGGAACAGTTTATCTCCTGAACAATACTTCTCGTACAAATACTTCATAATTTTATGAAATTACGCTGTGTATTTTAGGTTCAAATCTGACTATATTTATTTTACTTCTTTAGTAGTAGTAAGGTTTTACCTGATGTCATTTATTTATTTTTGGATAAACTTAGAAAAAGACTTATATTTCCTGGCTTATTTAGAAGTTTACTGATTTTTTCATTTCCTCTAAACTATTTTAACAAAAGAACAGATGTCACTCAAGGATATAAAGAACATAGAATCTCTACAGACTGAAAAAAGGAGCTAGTCATGCTGACAGCACCAAAGCGCAGTTATTCCTGGGCTTGTAAGCAGAGGAGCAGACATCCGGGAGGAGGAAAAACTAGTCGTTGGAGCTTGAAATTTGAACTAATGCAAATATTTTTCTCCTCTTAGTTAGATCTAGCCATCTTCAATCATATGGAGGTCAGTCTCATTGATCTGCTCATGTCCTCTAAGTGCTCCACCCCCACTTGGCAAATAGTTTTTACATAGTATTGTAAGTACTTTTTCTAGAAATTCTCTTAGTTCTAACATATTTAGATGGTGACAACTTTTTGTCTTATCATCTTAAGTGATTTATAGAATTTTATTTATGCTATTTCTAAATCAGTAGCTCTCTATACATTATACACATCAGAATTATAATAATAAATAAATAACCTTTTATGGTCTTCAAATGAGCAGTGAAATATTTTGAAATTTGAATTTTCTGCAATATGTTATTTATGGCAATGATATTGAAATATGGAAATAATTGTTGGAGTTGATAATTAAAGTATACTAATTTAATTGTAGTATGAATCAAAGAAAGATCCACAATGAGAGAAAGGAGAGAGAGAGAGAAAGAGAGAGAGAGAGAGAGAGAGAGAGAGAAATTAAAGTTAATCATGGAAGAAACTACATTAATTGGAAGAGCAGTATGAGAAATACAGACAGAGAAAAGGGAGAGTCAGTGTATTGCTTTAAATTTGAAAGTCATCCCCAACAAAATAAATTTTTGTGTAATACTAAACAAATTTGGGATCAGGATAATAGAATTAAAATATTTACAGATTTTATGAAATGATACCATAGTCCCTAAATCCTAATATTTAGTGAGTAAGCAACATCTATTATCTCCTTACTCCACTACTCACATTCCAATTCTAGTAGTACAACTTTTAATTAAATATTTTATTTTTAGTGTTAGTACTAATATAAATATTGGCCAGATAAATCTTCTCTTTTTAATAAAATTATATATTTTTTATATATATTGACACATAAATGGCAATATAAAGTTGAGAATATTGGGACCTACTTACATCTGGCCTGTGGTTTGAGTTTTTTCTAAACCATTATAATGCAAAGTATATATCACATAGTCTTCTAAGTGATATGTATATAAATTGGTGGAAATCACATATAATTATATACCAAAAAGTAAATGCATATTCTACAGAATCTTTTAGAAAAAATGTTCATTTTCTGTAATAATTGGAGCAATTTATTTTTTTTCCCCTTTTCATTTAGAAAACCAACCAGAGCAACAAGGATAATTTTTAATTTAATTTATTAGGGTGACATTGGTTAATAAAATTATATGGGTTTCAGGTATACAGTTCTACAATACATCATCTGTATATTGTACTGTGTGTTTATCACCTCAAGTCAAATCTCCTTCCATCAACATTTATTCCCTCTTTACCTTCTTCAAACCCCCCCCACCCCCGTTTCTTCTGGCAATCACCATACTGTTGTCTGTGTACATGAGTCTTTTTTTTTCTTTCTTAATCCTTTCACCCTTCTCACTCAGCCCCCAACCTCCTCCCCTTGACAGTGTCAGTCTGTTCTCTGTATTCAAGATTCATTTCCACTTAGTTTATGTTCATTGCATTCCATGTATGAGTGAAATCATATGGTACTTGTCTTTCTCCTGTGGCTGTTGGTGGGAATGCAGACTGGGTACAGCCACCATGGAAAGTGGTATGGGGTTACCTCAAAAAAATCTACACTAATAAAAGAGTAAGATGCAAATTGACTTTATCTTTGCAATGCCCACCAGCCAATCAGGAGTGAGTATGCAAATTAACTCAACAAAGATGATGGGTTAATTTGCATACACAGGCACTGAGGGCGGGGTGGAGCAGAACACTTGTGTACTGAACCACCCCAGCTGCTCTGGGCCTCTGGGCAGCGTGGGAAGGTGGAAAGGTGCCTCTGGCCGGAGCGAAGGCGGTGCTGGCAGCCAGGGGAAGGAAGGCCTATTCTTGCATGAACCTTCATGCATTAGGCCTCTAGTAAATAAATAAAAATGTAACTGCCTTAAGGGTAATTTTTTTAGAAGATAAAAACTACATTCTCAGCTAAATTGGGATACAGAAAAGCCTCCAAATTTCTTATCTGGTAAAAATGTGGCTGAAACACTATGCCATCCAGCAAGCCTACATTGGAAGTTAAGAAATTGCCTTTAGGAGGAAAAGATTCTGTATTTGTATATTTCAGAAGTCACTAGTGCATATCCACTTCCAGAAGGAATAAAAAATGCTCCATCATGGTAAGAATGGGCAGTAAATGTATTATCATTTGTATTGAGAAGGAAGAAGATTTAAAGTGTGTGGGAGTGCCCAGAGGTGACTGATCTCATAAATGTCCCTGCCAAATATATCTCCTGAAAGTGACTGCTTCACATTTGAAGAAAAGGACTGTGTCTTTTGGTGACAGTATGCACAATTCAAAGAAAACCCAGGTTATCAGTAGAAATCCCCATGAAATGGATTAGGGTCTAAGCACCAAAAATGGGTGGCTACACAGAGGTAGCATACATTATGGGAATAGCTCACCACTGTAGTAACAGAGTAGGGAGACACTTACTGTGAAGCCTACTTTCCACCGAAACTTCCTGCTATTGTTAGAGAAAACCGGAGAAGAACCAAGCAACGCTTAGAAAGATGGAGTTACATTTAATACGCGTTGGCCCAAAGGAAAATGTCTCTCAAATTCTGGACCCCAACATGGAGGAACTTTCCCTATTTATATGTTTTTACCTTCTTTGTCTCCCAAATATGGGGTGTTTCCAGCCCCCTTTGCAAGTTCTTAAAGAGCCCCTATGTGCTGGGGCCTTGAGACCTCAACCAAAATTACCAGCACTGATAACTTTGTCCGGAAAGGTTTAATAGCCTCTCTGAAGTGGGAGTAGTCTTATTTTCCTTATTATTTAAGCAAGCAAGCATTTACAGAAGCCAAATAGCCGGGTTAAAATTTCAAACAGCAGTTTTTATATAAGATGGATGCTTCACTATTAATGCAGGAAAACAAAGCTTCAAGTATAAATAGAACAATCTTAAAGATGAAACAATATAATCAGAAAAGTGTTTCAATAACAACAAAAATCAGATAACACCATTCAGTGTTTGGATGTGCTTCCCTGTTTCTAGCCTGCTAAACAATTCAAGGCTTAGACTGAAAACTACATAGATGGAAAGATTTAAGGCACTAACAATTTATTTATACAAACATTCTTAACAATATATGCAAAACAATAGCATAGATATTTCTAGAAACAAGCAAATGGACTTAGATTTATGTTTAATCTATATGAGGTGTCTGCCCAAGCAGCTAATGTGATAATAAACTGCATTAGTAGCAGTATAAATTCCATAAAAAGGGAGTTAAATCTCCTGCTTTACTTTGTAGACAAAACACCTTCTGTATAAATATACTCCCTTTCCTTGCTATTGACAATAAGTAAATAGATCTTTTAAATACAAAAACAAAATGACAAATATTTTGAAATTTAAAAAGAGATTCAAAAAATTTGTGAGCTCTCTTGAAATCTTTGTCTACTTCCTGAAATTGAGATTTATGTCTCTGTTTCTTTGCCTCTCTGCACTATGATATTAGTTCAGAGGCAAAGAAACTATTCATTGATATCAAGGTTGAGGAAGATGGGAGTTATGAAAGAGAACTACCACACCTTCCTTAAAATGTACAGATTAGTCAAGTAACTCATTTTAAGTCACATATCCAGGTAGATCTGTGAATCTCTATTTGCTTGCCTTTGCCAATTGTCTGTACTCTGAGATTAAAAGCATTCATTGAATTTCTAAAACATGTTCCCTTCATAAATGTTAGTTTAGATAAAATTAGTATTATATTTAACTATATTAGTTCATTGAAGCTTAATCTCATAAATTATTTTAAATGGATTAATGAAGATGAATAAAGAAGTAAAATCATTCTCCTTAGTCATGTTTTCCTTGCTTTCATTTTTGCACCTAGCTATTTCAGGTGGTTGTTATGATTCAATCACTAAATATAGTGCAGTCTAGAAGACCAATGGAAAATTTAATCATGGAAGGACTACTTTTGATTAGGAACTTTTTCATATTTATTGAATACTGAAATAGTCCTGGGTATATTTCTGGTAACAAACATAGTAGCTTAAAATCTTAGAATCTAAGAGTTGGAAGTTGGAAATTAGATGCATTATTCAGAACTCATTCAGTTGCAAGTGATAGAAACCCAATTCAACATGGCCTAGAAAAGAATTATTTAAGGAAGCACATAGGATTTATCTGACAAGCACTAGATAACACAAATAATTAAGGACAGTATTTCAGGAAATAGGGAAGCCCCCTTGTCTCTTATGGTTTGGACACAAGACATTCTATGTATCATTTTCTGCTTTAATTCTTAATGTTCATCCTTTTACTTGTATTTTTCAACCTAGTTTCTTATAGTTTTGGGTTATTAACCTCTTTATAGCAGAGAGGAAGAAAAATACTTTCTCTGGGATGTCAGGAAGAAAAAGTCCATAGATTAATTCCAGTTGACATGTCTCCAGGTACCAGCACTTCACTGATCAATCATTTTGTCCAGGGCCATAGTGCTTGGGTACTATGGTTTCTCTAGCATTGGTCACATTACCAACCCTAAGTTGTTGGGCGAGTACGTTCTTATAATAGAAATTGGAGGGTAGAGATGCTGGTAGAAAAATATAATAGTCAGAGGTTACCACTGGGTTGCCCAACACACATGAACATTTCTCCTTTATATATTTTTTAAAATGCACCCTAACTTTAATATAACTATAAAATATATAGTCACAAATTAATCCCAAAGAAAGGCCCTCCACAATAACATCTAACAACTGCATTGAAAACCAATCAACAATATACCTGGTCATGTGAATTACTCCACTGTAACTGGAAATGGCCTATCATGATACTGTCAACTATGGCAAAAATATGTATATATACTACAGAAGCTATAAGCATACAAAATTCTCCTTTATAGATAAACAAAGAAATCCCATATCACAGTCCTTATAGATCAAAGTAAATATCATAACTTGTTAAGTAGTATTTTGTAAGTTTTATTGGTTGAGTGATTCCCATGGTCAGGATTTATGATTGAGAAGATTCCCTTTCTTGTGTTCTCAGTAGACAACATCAGAGTGTAGCACTAGGGATCATTTCCCTAATGGGTGCTGCACAGCTTTAGCAGTCAAAATTGCCTTTGTCATGTTTATGATAGCCTGAAATTCGCTCTAGTTATAGGGCAATCATAAAACATCTTTTTACTATAGTTTTAGAGTTTCTATGGCAATGCAACACCATGAACACAGTTGTCTGTTGATTTATCTGAACCTAAGTCCTGCCTTTGGGATTTCAGAAGACAGTTGGGGGTCTCTACAACCCCTAGACCTCAGTTATAGGCTTCTGCTTTAGCCTCGACCACGAAGCAAAGTGAAACTGTTAGTTAACTTGGTTAATTGGAAGATCCCCCTTGCCTTTCCCCAGACTACACTTCCATCGATATACTTTTCAGGGAACAATATTTGTGGGTTTGTTTTTGTTTTTTTTGTTTTGTTTTGTTGTGGTTTGGCTGAGAAGAGGCCTGGTTTTCTAGAATACTGATTTGAAGAGCTTGGAGAATTCATGCTTGTCCCATTTCTCTGGATCCTCCTGAGTGTTCATCTTATATCCTATTGAGTGTCCCACCTCCTGTCATTTCTCACTAATTTACTATGGGGCACTGGATTTAGCTTTTTTGTTCTGAAAGATGCATTATTCCCTTCACTACTGCATTTATAAATAACTGGTCACAGCAGAAAAGGAATTTTAGCAAAACAAAATTTCTTTTTTAGCAAAACAAAATTACATGGGTGGTTCTTTATGCCTCCCTTTCTGATTTCAGGTATGCCAACGAGGAAAGTAGTTTCTTTGTTGAAAAATCCTACTAAAGGTACAAGAAGTGGCTCAGCATTCCAGTATCCTGGGCTTTACTATCAGGCTCTGGTAGCAAAGCTCTCCAACAATGTTCTCAGAATAGGGACATGCTTGCTGAAATGTTTATTCCCTCAGTTTTTCAAAATGAAGATTGTGGAAACTCTGGGCCAGGCTTTGGCCTTCTTTTGGATCAAATATTTATATAGTGACACAAACAAATATAGTTTTCTAGGTATGTGATGAAAAAGTACATATATTTATAAGTGCTATCTAAAGCTACGAGTAAGAAGCCCTGACTGGTTTGGCTCAGTGGATAGAGCGTCGGCCTGAGGACTCAAGGGTCCCAAGTTCGATTCTGGTCAAGGGCATGTACCTTGGTTGCGGGCACATCCCCAGTGGGGTGTGCAGGAGGCAGCTGGTCAATGTTTCTCTCTCATCGGTGTTTCTAGCTCCCTATCCCTCTCCCATCCTCTCTTTAAAAAATCAATAAGGTATATTTTAAAAAAATAAATCTACGAGTAAGTTAAAGACATATTTTTAAATTCAAAATTTATCCCACAATCATTTAACCAGTTCCCTTGTCACAACATAATAAACAAGATTGTCCTAGCCCAAGATGGAGAAATCCTCATTATCTACTCTTATCCCCTCCACTTGGTCAGTTTTGTATTTAAGTCTCTCATAACAACATTCCATATCAAATGCCAATTTTTAAATAGCTCTAGTTGCGGTGATTGTGGTCAATAGAAACTGATGTTAGCTCATAACATCATCTTATGATATTAGCTTATTTATTACAAATATATGGAATGATTCTCTTAATAGAAGAAAGAGTTGTAGAAATTACAGTGAAACCTGGGACCTGGGACTAGATCATCAGGCAGTCGGAAACCTGGCTCATTTAAGGAAAACGCATAAGGACAGGATATAAAAAGGAAAAAAAAAGTCAGAGAGGCAGATTATGGTAATATGTTATACTAAGTAAAAATTATTGAAGACTTTTCTATGTGAAAAAAAAGCTCAATTTTTCATAGTCAGTCCCAGGTGTCCATGGTGCTCCCGCTGCGTCCCAAGGGGAATTACAGCATGAGGTTGAATTACAGCATGTAAGGAATGGACGATAATAAGAAAATTAAGGACTTGGAAACTTTTTATTTCAATACTAACTTAAAATTGAAAATGGAGCTGCTGAATAAAGTTATACCCAGGTGGTGGCAAAGAATAATAATAAAAGATCTTAAATCTTCTGATTCCCAAGCTTTTAATTTTTATACTATTTCATAAGAGGCATTGTGCTAATAAGTTTTTAGCTGTAATTTGAAAACTGAACACATAAACTTGAAATTATCAGAAGTTATAATCTTTAATCTGATTGTTTAATTTTTCCTGAGGAATTTTATGAGAAAAATTTGAATTTATCTGATCCAAAATTATTTGTGAAATGAAAAGCACTTTGTTTTTAACTTTATTTTTATTGTTGAGACTATTACAGATGTCCCCATTGTTCCTCCCATTTGCCCACTTCCACCCAGTTCCCCCTTCCCTCTATCATCACCCCTCTATTGTCTATGTCTATGGGTTATGCGTATGTGTTCTTGGGCTAATCCATTCACCTTATTTCATCCAGTGCAGCCCCCGTCCCCTCCGACAGCTGTAAACAGTATTTTAGACAGCAAACCAACTGTGAGATAACATAGTGTAAATCCTATAGTATACATACTTAAGTATTAGAAGTTCCCAAAGATTACATGCAACAAACCTAAAAAGGTTTGTCTCCCCAACTCTGCACATAAAAGACACAGTTAGAAAATTCTGTCTAAACAGCTCCCTGAAAGGCAGAAGTTTCTAAAATGTCCAGGACTGAAAGCCACAAACTGATTTAAGCATTGAGAGGTAATTCTGAAGTGAGTGCTTTGTTGCAGCAGCAACTGACAAGGAGTGCAAAGGCCGTGAACAGACAGGAAATGGGCAGGAAAGAATTATCCTCTTTTACTAAATATCCTTGCCAACTAGAGTTCAAACAAACTCTTATCAGGCAAACCAGATGAGGGAGCTGTTATAATCTTATCTTAATGTGACAAGTGTGTTGATAAACACTTCAAAGTTCTGATAGAGATTAACAAATAAATAAATAAAGCACTACTTGAACCAAACTATCTCTTCAATAGGAAAAGAGATACAATTTCACCAAAGAAATCCAAACACCTATTATTAAAAAATAATAATAATGGAAGTATTTTCATTTTAAAAATATAAAAGTGAATATGTTTAAATGTTTGTATTATTTTGGAAATAATATAAACATTTTAGTACAAATAAAAACTAAACATTTACTAGTCATGAAAACCAAGGAAGAATATTCAAAGCATTTTTAAAACTCAGGAAAATAACACAAAGAGGCTTGCTTCCCAAAATTGATGGAGGGAAAATAATCAACATATGGTACAAGACCTAAATTGTGAACATCCAAGTATCCTAATTATATTAATGAAACTTGGTGGTATATTGTAGATCTGTGTGCAATAAAGTAAGGCAGTTTTATTTTTGATTTATGGAATCAGTATTATCTGGAAAACACTGTTATGCATGTTTACATAAAGCATTTTAAAGCATCATTAATTTCAAAATTTCCCCCTAATTGCTCAAATTTCAGTGACATAATAAAATCATGTTGAAAATACACAATCGGTGTGTTTTGTGTATAGGTACATTTTTTTAGCAAGATTGTTTTGAGTAACTATTTGGAATCTTTAGCCTTGCTAATCTGTGTCGAGTCAGAACTGAGCAGTCAGCATGAGCTGTTAGCAATCATTAGATTTTTCTTATCTGCTCTTTTCCGTGTGACTTTTAAATATGGAAATATAACATGTGGATAATGGGTTTTTCTGATATAAAGTTACTGAATTATCCATAATTGTCATCTGCTCAATAGTTTGTTTGTTTTCTATGAAGTTTGTTTTTTCAGAAACCAACTTTCCTCAGTTGTTAGGAGAGAGCAGTTCCAAGAAAACCAGGATTGTCATAAGAACTCCAATCCTTAGCACAGCAAAGATATAGGACAATATCCGCATGGCAGAAATGAACAAGCGCCATCTGGACTACAAGCTGATGTGTTAGGCAAAAGCAGTGGAGAGGGCCACAGTATAGTGGAAATGCAGAGCCTCTCATTTCTTGATACTTCTTATTTTTTTAAAAAGCTTTATTTACTTCCAGGATCCTCTCCCCCCTAAAAAATAGATATTTACTTCTCAGATTCTCCGATGACAATCTATATTTTTTCATCTAAAATGTCCTGGAAGAATAACAACCCTGGACCTGAAATGGTGAGACCATATGTCCTGCTTTGCCTAAGAGTTTGATTCCCTTGCTGCATTATGTAATTATTAAGGGCACTCTTCAGTTCAAAGTTACTCTGGTTAGGACAAATATATATAAACTCATCTTATTCTGTTGTGGCTGATCTTTTCAGAATGTACCACCATCATGACCAGGGTTATTTGTCTGACATTGTAGGATATCTTATATGAAATATGTTCCCTTGTTCATTAGATCAGGTTTATTCAATCTCTTTAACTTGTACTTAGGAAAAAGTTGTATATAGCATATGGTATTATTGTTCAATTTGGTTTACAATAATGGATCCTATATACATTAGGAGTTTTGTAGGGAGAATGTAAAAAGTAACAGTGGGCTCAACAATAAAATCCAAATGTATTTAGCTCATACTGCACAAGAATAAGGACCATTGACTCACTTTGATCTTTCCACTCTCATGTAGTTTCTCTCTTGTCAACTCTAACCTGTAAACATTTAGGGACAGGAAATCTGGGGAAATAGTTTCTAGTTTAACAAAGTTGACGATAGCTTAGCTTGGGTTCTTAGCACTTATTGTCAAAATACTTAGCTTTTCATTTGTTGTAAAAACATGGGGTGCACTAAATGACTGCTTATATCTGTGTTGAAGACATACGTGTCATGTTGTAACAACTTCTTTTTAGTCAATTTCTTCAGATCTCCTATTTGTCTTAAAGCCTCAGAATCAGGAAAGCCTTGACAGAGTCATATATTTTATTTCTTGACCCTCATCCCTCCTATTCCCATCCTTAGAGTATATGATACAGCCCCAAGCCTGGCTTCTTAGCAGCATTCCCAATGCAAAAGCACCGACTATGCCATTCCAAAAAAGAAAGAAAAACAATGACATCTTTACTGATGTATTCTCTGTGTTACATAAACTTTTAAAAATGTTTTGGAACAATAATTCATACTATTTTATTTGGCATAATGAGTAGTTTACAAAATTTGGCAGCAAGTATAGTGACCATATTTTAAGAAATCTGCCCTGGTATAACCCCAGAGGAGCTTTGCCACATACCTATAAAGGCTGCAAAGATGGTAAAGTGAATAGTATCTGGAGAGAAAGGTAGAAAATAACAAGTAATTCAAACTATCACACTAAATTGAAAGTCAAGAAAATGCCATTTGTAGCCTGATTGTAAAAATAGATTTTTTTGAGTTTATGAGGCTATATTGAAGGGATAATTCAGTGGACATGTGATAACATTGTATATACTTGTTGAAAACATGACATTACAAACCTAGTTAGCTTCAAACTTCATATGGAAATAAAGTTGATTCTTTTTATCTTGATATACCTTATATCAGGATGGAAGAAGGCTTTGAGGGTTAAATAAAAGGCATCCTGTCATACCTATTTGAGTTTTATGACTTCAAAACATTTAGTTTTACAGTAATGATGTTTTTTATTGTTAAAAAGGGTATAAAATCTTGTGATAATTCAAAAATATTTGGACTGAAGAAAATGGCTGGATTCATGCAGGCTACGAATAAGCTCAAATATTCTGTAGACATAATGACAGAAAACAGTTATGTAAGTGTCCAAAGGGTTGAGTGACTTTCCCAAAGGAAAAATAAATTTTATTGCAAAAGAAAGTGTATTTGTTTTTTCAAGCAAATTTGAGGAAATATAAATAGATAATACATAAAAATAGATCATAGAAAAGTGGCTCATACTGTACACATATACAGCATACCACTATACTAGTATACACTATACACTAAGTATAACACTATACTAGTATACACTATACACTAAGTATAACACTATACTAGTATACACTATACACTAAGTATAACACTATACTAGTATACACTATACACTAAGTATAACACTATACTAGTATACACTATACACTAAGTATAACACTATACTAGTATACACTATACACTAAGTATAACACTATACTAGTATACACTATACACTAATTATAACACTATACTAGTATACACTATAAACTAAGTATAACACTATACTAGTATACACTATACACTAAGTATAACACTATACTAGTATACACTATACACTAAGTAGAGCTAACAGGCACATATTGAACACCCTGCTCAACAACAGCGGGCTGTTGAGTTATTTTCAAGGGCACATGGGACATTCTCCAGGGTAGATCTTCTTTTAAGCCATGAAACATATCTCAACAATTTCAAAGGTTTTAAATTATATAAATATGTACTTCTCCCTTAATGGGATGACATTAGAGATTAATAACAATAGAAAATTGGGGACATTCACAATAATGAGGCCATTATAAAGTAATAGCCTAAATAACCAATTGGCCCAAGAAAAAATCACAAGAGAAATTAGAAAATACTCTGAGATTAATTAAAAAGAAGAACATTACAAAACTTTTGGGATGCAACTAGAGCACTAGAGGAATATTTTTATCTATAAGCATCCATATTTTAAAAGTTCTCAAATTATAGTCTGTAATTTCCAGGTGAATTGGATTATGTTTGGTTTTCTCCTTCCACAGTAGGTGAACCGAGAAAAAGTTATTTTCTCTTCTATCCTCAGACAGTATGACAACTCAATAGCATTTCACACTTTGTAGTTAGATGACTTGGTAGTCTAACAAAAAAGAATAGATGAAATGTTGCTCACTTTATCAAGCTTAATCTAACTGATCATTAGGGATGTGTCTCAACTTCTCTGACAATTTTGGTTCACTTGTCAGTATTATGTGGTATGTTTTGTGAAAAGTGTACGAGTTTTAGATAAAATGTGTTTTAAAGGTGGGATGCATGATAAACAGAAGAGTATCACATTGAAGCTTTATGTAACACATCTTGGTTTTTGGCTTATTTGCCTTTTAATAAGTGTTACCTTTTAGAACTATACCTTTCTCTTTAATAGCATTTTATTCCATATTGGTATTATTATTAGCTTTACTTTCACTAAGAATAGCCAATATTGAGCAAAATTCTTCCTAATTTTATGGGGTTATTTTAATGCTTTTTTGCTTTCAAATGATGGTCAAGAATGAAAAACACTGCCTGGTTAGTATGGCTCAGTGGTTGAGTGTCGATCCATGAACCAAGAGGTCACTGGTTCGATTCCCTGTCAGGGAACATGCCTGAGTTGCTGGCTCTATCCCCAGTGAGGGGTGTGCATGAGGCAGCCAATCAATGATGTTTCTCTCTCATTGATGTTTCTATCCATCTCCCTTCCTGTCTCTCTGAATATAAATAAAAACATTAAAAAAAAAACAAGGAGAATGGGGAAAAAAAACCCACTAAGTAGTATTTTAAAGTGTCTTTTATTTTATGGATATAATTAAAATATGGCTGTATCTCATAAGTTATATAAAAGAGTAACTATAAATTGATATTTTACATTATAAATAAAGGACTTTAAAAAATAAATGATCAAAGTGTTATAGATGCTCATGCATGTGTCTTGATTTTAATTTTGTTTTTATGTGGAGCAGATTTTAGGAGGTATGTAAGCTTTGGATATCTACTTGAGGGCTTCTGTTCCTTTTGACATGGATTTTTAAAAGGATTATTCTAAACAATTTTTAAATCAATAAGTAATTATCATGGTTCTTTCCAATCAAATAAGTATTGACTTAGAAAAAGACGTATGCTTTTTCTCTATTTCTGGGAAAGAATGCTGTGACTGTGATTGCCATCATTTCACATAAAATAAACTCAGTTATTTGTTAAATAAAGTGATGTGAAACGTTTAAAAGAGATACACACTGACTTTATATTGTCTTGGTGGGAGTTGTAACAGGCTATTCTGGCTTTTTTTTCCTACCTAGTCTTTGCATAGCAGTTTGTAAGACATTCAGACAATACGTTACTGTGTTTATTTGAAGCTTTAACACCAAAGCCTGATAGCATTATGTCTACTATTTATATCATCATAAAATTGTTTTATAGAGACACAATTAGTAATGCTAAGCCTAGATATTGTAAGGAGTAGTAGTGATTGTTCCATAATAAAGTTTACTTTATAGTGACATTATTGAACAATATTTGTGCCATCATGCTTTATAGCATCACATAGTTTCACTATAAGAGAGTAACAGTTATACTGAATATTCTAATCTCACAGCTAAACTTTGCATTCATGGTACCTTTTAATTCAAGTCTACAATAATCAACAGACTTTTCTGATCTTCTAAACTTCCGGAAATTTATTTTTATGTGAAGGTATAATTTATAAACTTTGAAATATTTTGCATAATTGACATAAATTTAAAAAAATATATTTTTATTCTACTTAATGGGTTTTGGATATTTTCTATTCTGGGTAGATTATGAAAGCTTTTTATTTATTTACTAGAGGCCTGGTGCATGAAAATTCATGCACTGGAGGGGTGTCTCTCAGCCTGGCCTGCCCCCTCTCACAGTCTGGGAGCCCTCAGGGGCAGGAGGTGACCCAGGGATCAGGTGAAGGTGATGCCCCATCATACTTCTGCTATTGCCACTGCCAGCAGTGCAAGCTTTGGGCAGCCCTGAGCAGCTAGGCAGCTAGGCAGCCACCATCCAAGGTTTGCCTGTGCCTTGGTCTGGCCCTGGGCAGCTGGGGTGGCTGAAGGGACTGGGGGACTTTGGAGGCAAGCACCCCGGCAGGGCTGAGGGGACTGGGTACTGCCATCTTGTGGCTGTGGGTGCCGCCATCTTTGAGGCTGTGGCAGTCAATTAGCATATTCCCTCCTTATTGACTCTGAGTGCCGCCATCTTTGAGGGTGGGGTGGTCAATTAACATATTTCATCCTTATTGGCTGTGGGCGCTACCATCTTTGAGACAGTGTGAGGGTCAATTAGCATATTCTCTCTTTATTAGATAAGATGGATTTGTTATGTATAACTCATTTTGTAATGATATTACAACCTCTATTTTAAATTAATATAATTCAAATATGAGTTCATTTTTAACACATAGTATATTCATACCATAGCAGTTGTAGGCATGGATGTTAACTAATGAGGTTCAGTAGTTTTTTAAATGCATTTTAGCCATCTGTGTATTATCTTTTGTGAAGTTTCTGTTCAAACTTTTATTCTATTTTTTATTGGATTGCCTGAACTCTGTTAATTGAATTGTATGAAGTTCTTTAAATATTCTGGATACCATCCCTTTATCAAATATATATCCTATGGATATTGATTAAATCTGTGGTTTATTTGTTTATTTTTTGGTACCTTTTGATGAATAGAAATATTTAATTTTATTTTGTTCAAGTCCATTTAATCAATTGTTTCTTCATATTTACTGCTTTCTGTGACCTGTCTACAAAGAGTTTGACTAAGTACAACCAAATATTTTACTGTATTTTCTATTAATTATGTTATGGTTTAAATATGGGCTATTTTGAGAGCTTTGAAAAATATCAAATGGATATATGAGTCCATTTCTGGTTCTCTATTTTGGGCTCTTTTTGATCTAATTGTCTATCTTCTACTTTACATTGTCTTGATCAATGTATGTTTTTTAATAAATTATGGAGTAAGGCAGGGCAAGTCTTAGAAGCTTTCTCTTCTTTTTCAAGACAAAGTTGGATATTCTAACTTGCTATTATTTTCCACGTAAATTTTATAGTAAGCTTGGAATTTTAAACAACAACAATAATAATAGTAATAGCAGTAACAAAAAGGATACTGAGATGATACTGGGGCAGTCTGAATTTATAAATCAGTTGGAGGGATATTGACATCTTAGCAATATTAACTCTTCAAATTCAATATATATTTCTTAATTCTTGTAGGTCCTTTTAAATATCTCTCAGCAAGAAATCTATACAAACTTCTCAAATTTAGTCAAAACCTCCGAAAGCCTGCATTTGGAGATAGGGCCACGCCCTAGGTGTAAGCACCCTACTCTAGAAGCTAGACATAAGTATTCATTTGATGAATAAAGCTATGCCTAGGAATAAGGAGAAACTTAAATACATTAGATATATAACACCAGAAACTAACACTAGACAAAAGGATTTGTTTCAAGATCAAATTACATTGATCCAATGCTGGTAAGAAGGTAAAGCTACTGACAATCTCATGCATTGTTTTGGTGATATAAATTGCTAAACCTACTCCAGAAAACTCTTTAGCAGAATATTATAAACTCTAATCTTTCATTGTGATCCACACTTTTAATCCTAGATACATGCTCCCAAGGAGTTGAAACTGATGTCCACCAATTAAATAAACAAGACAAAGAGTATGCAAAGAATGTTTATATAGTTTTATCCATAAAAGTCCCAATGTGGAAACAAACCAAATGCCCATCAACGGAAAAATGGATAAATGTGTTTTGGTACATTCACACAATGTCATACTATACATCAGTGAAAAGTAATGAACTAGTGATAACATAACAACATGGATAAATTTCACAGAAATAATGCTGAGTGGGAGAAAGAAGGCATAAAAGACTATATATTGTATGACTGTGCTTACTTTATATTAAAATACAGAAAGAACTAATCCATGGCAGTAGATGTCAGAGGCATAGTTAATTTGTTGTAACATTTAGAGTACTGAAAATGCTTCCTATCCTTATTTAGCTAGTAGTTCTGTAGGTATATGAATATGTAAAATTAGCTGAGTGTAGGGTTAAGATTCATGTACTGTATGAAAATTACATATCAGTTTAAAGGAAAGAACACACAGAGCACTTACATTCCAAGTCTTACTCTCCACCGTATTGAGAACATTAGTAGTAAGGCAGTTATTTTCTACAAAAGTTACCAAATATTTTTTTATGAGAAAACAAACAGCCTTAGAGAAAAGACTTCCATCTATTGAAATGTGGGAGATATGCTGTTAAAATAATTGGTGCTGCAGCAACCACTAGGCAAGGAACTCAATCAGGTGACTAGCTCCACACACAGCCCCAAATCACTTTAGTACTTCCCTCTTTTTTAGATAATCAAGGTTCAGAAGTTATGAGAGAAAATATATAAACAGGAAAGACTCTGAAATATGGAATAAATAAATTTAGAGGAAACAATTCTATTTGAAAGAACAAACAAAAAACTCCACAAATTTTTAAAAACCAAATAACAGCCTCAGGATGACAGAGGAAATTCTTGTATCAATTAAAGAACACCTAGATTTTTGTGAAAAAGAATTGAGAAAAAATGCTCTTAGACAAAAATAAGGAAAAAAAAAAACTTTTCAATAAATAGAAAGACACTGCCAAGTTAAGCTCCCAAAAGATGGCGAGAAATGACAAACAGAAAATATAAGACAACTAGTGGCCTGGTGCACCGGGGGTGTCTCTTAGCCTGGCCTGCATCCTCTCCAATCTGGGATCCCTCTCAAAATCCAGAACCACTGGCTCCTAAGTGCTCACCTGCCAGCCTGATGGCCCTAACTGCTCTCCCCTCCTGATCTGATCCCCCTAACTGCCAAACTGCTCTCCCCTGCTAGCCTGATCCTCCTAACTGCTCTCTTCTCCTGGACTGATCCTCCTAACTGCCTATCTGCTCTCCCCTCCTGTCATAAACCCCCTAACTGCCTATGTGCTCTCCCTTCCTCTCTGTGCCTTCAGACCCTGGTGCAGGAGTGCTGAGAGCTCTCCGCCGAGGCCCTGCCCCCATCCTGACGTCCCCCCTCTGGGACGGGTGGTGCCGCAGGCCTGTGCACACCTCCGCCAGGGGGGCCGCCCCCTGCGGCAGCCTCATGTCCCAATGGCACAAGTCCCTGCCTCTGTCCCCGCCTACCAGCTCCTGTGTGCACGCGGCCTGGTCATGACTGTGACCTTTAGGACCAATTAGCATATTACCTCTTTATTATATAGATTAGAAATTGAGTAGAAGAGTTCCAATGTCTGAATAGTATGACTTCTGAGATAGAACAGTAAATAAGAAAAAGAAGTATAATATAGCAAAGTAGTTGTGTAACAAAATTTCCCAAAGGCCTGAAGATCATGTGCTTCATGGAAGAACGATCCACATTGGAAGAAAGAATACAAAGGAGACATTTCAGGAATGTGGTTTTCAATCTAGAAATCATACCTAGTTATATCTTCCAAGTATAAAGGCAAAATAAAGACATGAAATGATTCAGAAAATTTACCTCTCATGCATGTTTTTCTAGAAAACTACTAGAGGGTTTATTCTAGTAAATATAGGGAATATATTAAAATCAGAAGATTCAGAAAACCGTGGTCCTAACGAACAATAACAAGTTAGAGTAATTCCAAGATTGCAGCTATACTTCATAGAAAGCAAGGCATATACTTAGATTAAAGCAGGACTTGGTTTGACTCTAGAATGCCAATAATGAACCATTGATTCACTGAGTGATACCTTGGACAAGTTCAGCCATAACTTTGTATCAGCAGCATACACATGGTGCCCGAAAAACCCAGACCTGTGTGCTGCCACTGAAAAGGATTTATGTAGCATAGCAATCTGGAAACTGAAAAGCTGAAGGGAAATCATGCCAGGACATATTGGTTTTTAACTATGATGTCTTCTAACTTGATTCTTCTAGATAATCTTAATATAAATAATCAGCATTTAAGTAGTCACTAACAGTAATTTGGTAAAAATAAACAATGCCCCCAAACACACACACACACACACACACACACACACACACACACGCCTACTTTATAACTTTCCTTTTGATTTCATTGAATAAAACCTATATGACTATAACAAAAAATATGGTGGCAGAGGTGAAAGATTGTTTATGTTTAACAGAATAATTGTATCAATCTATATATATAAAAGGCTAATATGCCAAGTGTCCCCTCGGGAGTTCGACCACCCCGGGAGTTCCATTGCTCACTATGATGTGTACTGACCACCAGGGAGTGGCATGGAATGAAGGAAGGCCCCGGCCAGCATCCAGCAGCCAGCATCGGGAAAGGGAGGCCCCGGCCAGCAGCCAGAGGCCCCGATTGGCCCTGATCACTATACAGGTCTAGGGACCCTACCCATGCAAGTATTTTGTGCACCGGGACTCTAGTAAGTTAATAAAATGTATACTAATAGGACAAAGAATATAAAATTTTAAGTATAATTTCAATGGCAACAATGGAAAAACAAAAATATGATATATTTACTGAGAGGTTGGATGTAGAGCAGAGAGAAGGTGATAAATAAAAAAATAGCTGTTAAATTATGTAATCTTGAGATATTCAGGGATTATTTAAAGTACCAGAATAAGAATGCATTCATTGGGTCCTTGGAAAAGGAGGTTTGCTGATAAGGTGTTACTATTTTCTTTGCTACTTTGGATTATAATTCAATTGTTCTGTGACTTTTTAAGTAATATATTTATACTTTAATTAAATTTTTAAATAAATGAAAAATATGATGTTTAGACTTCAGGGAAGATGAGAAAAGTGAATTTATTTACAATTTTATATCATCCTATTATATTTGAATTTTGTATTTTATGTAACTTACCAGATAAAACTGCTTTAAATTAAGTGTATATCATTTCTCTTGTCTGAGGGCTAGAATCATAAACTATCACTGGGTGCTATATCCTGTTCATCTCTTGTTTTTTACATGGCCTGCAAGCTATTTTTTTTTATATACTTTTGAATGTTTTAAAAAACAAGAAGTAGCATTTTGTGATAATTGCATGAAATTCAAATTTCAGTTTCCATATATAAAGTTATACTGGAATACATCCATCTTCATTCATTTTCCTATTGTCTATGGCTGATTTTACATTATAATGTCAAATTTGATTAATTTAATAAAAGCAAAGCATTAAATATTTACTATTTTACCTTTTACTGAAAATGTTTGCCAACCTGCTTTAGAGGCTAATTCCTAAAAACTCTCAAAAAACAAATGTTCCTTGTTTGAAATAAAATATATATTTTTAAAATAATGGCACACAATGAGCATTTACATACATTTGATATCCAATATTTAAATGATTGAATCTTTAATTTAAAAAGGAGTAAAGATGTAAGAGATAATAAAAATAATACAGATAATACAAACTAGAGTGAATTAAGAGAGACAAGTCTACTAAAGTCAACTGTACATTGTAAAAATGACCAAATGGTTCCTTTAGCTCTGAGGGCACGCAAATTTGGGGGACATGGGAAAGCTAAATTGGCTCTTATAAAGGGTCAAAAATTACTTATGATACAAAATAGGGTCATTAAATAATAATTATCATGAAATTGAAATCTGGTTATTCCAATGTATGTAGGTGAGAGAATTCCAAGAAGTGTACACACATATATTTTTATTACTGCCTTGGGGAGCAAATAATAATATACAGCAAGTTAAAATGGCACTATAGTTGTTGTTTTTTTTCTCTTTTCTTTTCTATCTGTGGATTCTAAGGAAAAAAGAGTAAGATGCTGAGAAAGAAAATGAAAATTTGCATTTCCCTTAGTGGAAACCATTACCTTATTGTATCCAACTTTATTTCCTTATAATATTTCCATTTGCTTGTTTTCTGTGAAATAATTTAATGGCTTATTTTGCTTCTTTTACAGCATCTAATCTTATACTAAGAAATTCAGGAGATTAGGGAAAGATACTGGTGCATGTATAATTAAAGAAATGGTGTGCAATTTTAATAAGATGAAACTGGTTTTACTCACATTTTATCATGAAACATTCACTATTAACTGGCACTTCTGCACTACTATATTGTAGAGAAAATTGAATTTCCATGATAATGCTTTTAATGTTCAGTAAATTTTAGATGCATTTTTAGTCACTACATTCTATTAAAAATACCTTGAAAGCTTGCTGTTGCTTATATAGCAAAAGAGGATATATTCAAAGGTAAAAACAAATATAAATGTTATTTTTTTAGTTTCGATGTTATCATTGGTATTTATCTAGCTTACTTATTATCATATTGAAACTGTTAATTGACTTCTCAAGAGACAGAGGTGGATTGGTGATATAGAGAGGCCACATTTACAAACAAGCAGCAATCAACAGTTTACTGGAAATAATATCCAGCTTGCATCAAAAATTTTCCATATTATTTACAAACTAAATACTGATTATATGTATATTAAGTATCTTTGGTATATTTTAATTATACAAAATTTTTGTATATAACTACAAAAATTATAATTTCATGTCTGAAATGCTTGATTTACTAGAATGTTCATTTCTTCAATCTGATGACAAGATATTTATAAAATATTGGATCAGACATCACGGATGTCATAAGAAAATCATAACAAAATCTTGATATGTTACAATGCTATTCATGTCCTGCATGCCAGCCCTAAGGCTCTTGGCTGATTTATAGAGAACTGCTGCATGAGTTTCCTTGAAGGTTTATAAGCACATCATAGAGCTAATTCAAAAATCCTCAGAAGGGGAGTAAGGCTCATTCTCTATTTTCACATTCTCACAATTCACTTCTCCTGAAAGAAGTTTGGAAATTAAATCAGTAAATAATATTGGAGCTTTCAATACCAGAAGAACAATGCAATCAGGGGTAGAATTTAGAAGGTCTTTTTATACTGCTCATGCTAATCCTTAATTATCATGTACATTACTTAGCATTTCACATCACTTACCATAGTACATTTAAGTAGTTACAATGGTATTTGTTGCTATAAAAAAACAGTATCTACCCAATTTTTCTGCAAGTTATATTTGATTTACTCCTTGAGAACCATAATTTCTTTAATTAGTCTGTTTATGTGATTCCTGAAGGTATCATACCTTCTCTCTATTTTTTATGATTTTTTTTTTTTTCATCTCAAAGGTTTTGCCAATTGGGTCCAGTAGAACCAATGACCATACTTTTCAGGATGAATCTCTGTGTGGAGAATCATGTGGAAACCATGGGAAGAGATGCTCTCATTCTCTTGTAATAAGTTTGTTAACTGTAAGAATGATGTTAATCCAGAGTTGTAGAAGTCCTCAAATGCATGAGAATCAAGCAACACTAATGAAAGTAGAAAGCAAGAAACATGTTTCTGGTGACATTGAAATTGTGCACCTCAAGCAATGCCTAAGTCAGCCTGATCTTTAACCGTGTGCTTCTGCATCTTCAATAAAAAATATCCTAACATAGGAATACTGAGAATAGAGAATACCATTGACACCTTTTGATATGGCCAAATGAGGTAGGTAGAAGGCAGTGTAAATCTACACATTCCAAGCTGTGAGAGTGACAGAACATTTTACATGGATGCAAAATTGCAGAATAATTCTTTGCACCTGTTGTGAACAAGAGCATAGACTCTTAAGGCACCTGTTGTGAACAAGAGCATAGACTCTTAAGGTAAATTTTAGATTGTTGGAGTTTCTTTACTAACTGTTGTGTCTTTAAGTAAGGTCTTACAAAAAAAAAAAAAAAAGATATTCCTTCCTTGCGTCTGGCCAATGCAAAAGCAGAGGGAAGACAAACAGCCCTAACATTCTAGAGTCAGGCCTGATACAGAGACAGACAGTGCTTGAGAGAAAGGTGAAGGGGAAACAAGACAGAATACTGAAATACAACTAATTATATTAGTTTATTTTTAAATCACAATTAATGAAATTTCTGAGGTGGGGCAAGAGAGACTGATGTGGTAAAACTGTCATGAATTCTAAATGACCTGGGGGGGCAGTGAAGGGGAAAAGGAAGACATTGTAATATCTGTAATACTAAAAACAATAATATATATATATATATGAGAAATCAATTGAGATATACCTGTGTGTATATATATATATATACACACAGGTATATCTCAATTGATTTCTCTTAGATTTATTGTGCTTTAGTTTATTGATCTTCACAGGTATTGCAGTTTCTATAAGTGGAAGGTGAGACCCTCCACCAACAAGATTACAACTTGTTTTATTGCCATACTTTATTACTCAAAACCTCAATATTTATGAGGTATCCTTGTAACCTTTAAAGTATACTCTCTGAAAGCCCTAGGTACATTGAGGGTTATTTCTTCCTTTGAATCCTGATTGGGTTGCTTATGCTGGGTTATAGAAAAACTTGGCTGTATTGTCAACATTTATGTAAATAGTTCTAAAAACTTTTGTAATCTGAGAGTGTCTCTCTTCCTTGAACCCAAAAGAATCTTAACAAATATAATGGTAACTAGAGGCCCGGTGCACGAATTCATGCACCAGTGGGATCCCTTGGCCTGGCCTGGGAGATCGAGCTGAAACATGCCCCTGAGGGGTCCTGGATTGTGAGAGGGCACAGGCCAGGCCGAGGGAGCCCATGAGTGAACAATCAGGGTCAGGGAGGGATGCAGGAGGTTGGCCAGCCAGGGAGGGACCACAGGGCAGCTCCAGGGCATGTCCAGCCCATCTCACTCAGTCCTGATTGGCTGGACTCCAGCACCAAGCTAACCTACCAGTCAGAGTGTCTTCCCCCTGGTGGTCAGCGCACGTCATAGTGACTGGTCGACCGGTCGACTGTCTGTCCCCTGGTCAGTGCACGTCATAGGGAGCAGTTGAGTGGCCTTAGCATATCATTAGCATATTATGCTTTGATTGGTTGAACAGATGACCAGAAACTTAGCATATAAGGCTTTTATTACATAGGATTAGTCAATGAAAAAGGACTATTTTGGACCCATACAATTTAGAGTACTTTCCTCTATGAGTAGTTTTATGAAGCTACTTATTGTCTTCAGTCAAGGCATATGATTCTGGCTGAAATGTAAAATTCTTGCCTATCAGAGAAATGCAACCTGGAAGGATATGTTTCCAACTGTTGGATATGAATGTGATATACAATATGAAATACAATATGGTATTTTTTATTTCTATTTTCTTTGACTTTGCACTTATTCATAACACGGCAGATTCTTTTCACAATAGTGGTAATATTTTGACTGTGTTTCAAACTGGGCAGGTGATCATGAGTGTTCAATCTACCACTCATCTTTCTTTAAACTCCTACTGAGCTAAATGGGAGTTTTGTACTTTAGCAAGCAGTGAATTAGGCTTCCAGTGATGTGAAGAGAAGAGGGCAGACAGTTCCAGATGGTTAGTGCCACAAAGGCTAAGGGTCAGTGTTTGCAGAGGAGGGAGTGGGTGCAATACACAATCTCAATTTTAAAAGTCAGTAGACAGGAAAACAACCAAAATAGTAACAGATGAATGAAATGATCATTGTCATGAATAAGTACTGTAAGCTTTTTTAAAGCTCCCAAGGGCAAATGTATTATGAATAAATTTGTATCTATTAGGAGCATGTCATGGGATTAAGCTGCTGTGGTCTTATACTTACTCTTTATTTTTTTTCAACTTTTGTATAAAAAGTTGAAGAAGCAGAGCTTTCTAGTTAACACACCTTTATTACTTAAAAATAATGATTCTTTAAGAACACTGATTTTTTCAGTTCACCTGAATGGAATCACTCACCTTTATATTTTTCCTAGTTATACTGTACTGCATTAATATAGTTAGAATAGAAACAATACTGATTTTCTTTCCCGAGGAACTGAAATTATCATACATTGCTTGCAGCCTAACTTTGCTTTCCATTTTGACTAGTTATAGCTCAATAGATAGCATCTTTGTTTCCAACATTCCATTGTTAATGCCTCATGCAGGATTCATGCATGATTATCTCAATTTAGTGTTTTTAATTTTACACAAACATTAGCAAGAAGAAGCAATTCACCAAGCCTAATGACTGGTCATAATACAATACAATAAAATGTTACTCTTTATACCATTTATTATGCAAAATTCATCTCAAAACACATTTTAAAGTTAAATGACATAGCTATAGAGTTCAATATTATCTTTCATATCAGCTAATCAATAAGAACAGAGACACAACTTATCTACAAATCAGTCAAAAGAAAGGATTATGAAATATGTTTTCAAATGGGTGGTGAGAGATTCTAAAAAAAGAGATAAAAAATGAAATCATTGGGAAGTCTGGGAGCCATGGCTGGGAGCTTTGTGAGAAAGGTTTCAGTGTGTGTTTACTAGTATTTGCTTCATGCACTCTGAATTACTTTGTGAACTTGGGTAAGAGAATTAATTATCTGTAACCTAGGTTTGCCTGGCCATTAAATTAGGACAGAGGACAGGTTTAGAAAGGATGGATGCTCCTATTAAAAAGAAATGAACTGCTGTGTTTGGGGAATGCTATGTTTTACCTTTTCCTGAGTACCAAAGCTCAAGTAGATATGATTATATTTAAAACTTTTAAAAATAAGATGCATGTCCAGAAATGGAGCACCAAAAATCCCTTATCTGTAAAAGTAAATAATACAAAATCTATGCTTTTATCTTACTGATATATTTCTGGACACAAATTACAGCTTATTAAAAAAACTGATTTCATTGATCATTAAGTTCTCCTTATTATCATTTATATAGTATATACTAGAGGCCCGGTGCATGAAAATTCATACACGGGGGGGGGGGCGACCCTCAGCCTAGCCTGCCCCCTCTCACAGTCTGAGAGCCCTCAGGGGATGTCCTACTGATGGCTTAGGCCTGCTTCCAAAGGGGAGCAGGCCTAAGCCACAGTCTGGCCTCCCTCTGTGGGAGGCCACTGGGCTAATCAGGGGAAGGCACTGCCCCAATCACCCTGCTGCTGCTGCCAATGCCACTGCAGCTGCCAGCCCTCAGCCCTTGCAGCCACCAACGGGTTTTCATCAACATGGACTCCAGTTCCTTCACCACAAAAAAATGACAACTTTCTTTAGGCATTTTCAAGATGTTTCTTTCATAGAATATGAACTTTCTTTCTTTCTTTCTTCCTTTCTTTCTTTCTTTCTTTCTTTCTTTCTTTCTTTCTTTCTTTCTTTCTTTCTTTCTTTCTTTCTTTCTCTCTCCCTCTCTCTCTCTCTCTCTCTCTCTCTCTCTCTCTCTCTCTCTCTCTTTCTTTCTTTCTTTCTTATCCTCCCTGAGGATATTTTCCCATTGATTTTTAGAGAGCATGGAAGAGAGGGAAAGACAAAGAGAAACATCAATGTGAGAGGGACATATCAATTGGTTGCCCCCTGCATGAGCCTTGACCTAGGCCCATGGTGCCACAGCCGCAGGGGCTACTGATCAGGCCCTGCTTCCTTCTCTGGCCCTCACAGCTGCTGTGGCAGCTGCTGATCAGGCCCTGCCTCCCTCTCTGGGCCTTGCAGTAGCTGTGGTGGTTGCTGATCAGGTCCTCCCCCAGCGCAAGTGTGCAGAGGCCCCCGCCATGGCCCCGACCCCAGACCTGGCCATGGCGGAGGCCTGTGGACCTCTGTGCACCTCAGAACCCCTGGTGCAGGCATGCGAAGGCCCCCACCGGGGCCCCGCCCCCGACACTGCAAGTCCCTGCCCACCCGCACCTGCTGCATACGTAGCCTGCTTATCGGTCATTCCTGTGACAATGTCCTGGACAATTTGCATATTCCTCTATTATCAGTATATATAAAAGCCTAAGCCAGTGGTCGGCAAACTCATTAGTCAACAGAGCCAAATATCAACAGTACAACGATTGAAATTTCTTTTGAGAGCCAAATTTTTTAAACTTAAACTATATAGATAGGTACATTGTTATTAACTTAATTAGGGTACTCCTAAGCTGGCCTTTGTTAAAAACTCAAGGGGCCAAAGAGCCACATGTGTCTCGCAAGCCGCAGTTTGCCAACCACTGGCCTAAGCGACTGTTACGACCGAACGACCGTAACAACTGATCAACCAGTCACTATGATGTGCACTGACCACCAGGGGGAAGGCGCTTTATGCAGGAGCTGCCCCTTGGTGGTCAGTGTACTCCCACAGCCAACCTTCCCTGGACCTTCCCACCCAGCCAGCAGCCAGTAGGCCCACAGGACCCGTAGGCAGCCAGCAGGCAGCCCAGGCTTCGACTGGCCCAGCCCCAATCAGGACTGGGCAAGATGACCACAAAAGGCCCTGATCGCAGGCCTGGCCTAGGGACCCCACCTGTGCACAAATTTTGTTCACCAGGCCTCTAGTATTATACTAAAAATTGAGTGAATTTCAGGAATGTAAAATATTATCTTATTCATTAAATTATTAATATAAAATCTGGCACATGTTTCCTGGCCAAGAAATTTCATCATAATAAAATGAATGTCAATTTTAGGAAGGCCTAAATTTCTTTTAAAATGTGACTTAGATGTTAGAATAATTAAAAACTGTTGTTTACATATAATTTCAAGCAGTCAGAATGGAAAAGTTACTATAACTAGTGCAAAAATAAATCAAACCAGAAGATTTCTATTCATAGATTTTGTATTATTTCTCCATTGCCATCGTTTTGGTGAACTCACCAGTCCCTAATCACAATTGCACTCTACTTTTTACTTTCTCGCCTGTGAAATTAAAAGAACAGTCTGAATACGAGTCACAGATTCAAATACCTACAGAGATCCAACTAGTAATTTAAGTTAATTAAATGTATCAGGTGACTGTTTCAGCAAACTGAAAAGTAAATATCCCTTCTAAAAATATTGTGCCGTTATTTTCATGCAGGAATTTGGATCAGCTAGCAACTTCTCCATTTTTTACATGGATCTAAGTTTTTTTAATCAAATATTTTATATTTAAAAGCTAGCCCAAACATATTTTTTAAATGTATTTTTATTGATTTCAGAGAGGGGGAGAGAGATAGATACATCAATGATGAGAATCATTGATTGGCTGCCTCCTGCATGCTCCCCAATATGGGTTGAGCCCCCAACCAGGCATATGCCCTTGACCTGAATCAAACTCAGGACCCTTCAGTCCACAGGCCAATACTTTATCCACTGAGCCAAACCAGCTAGGGCTAGCCCAAACATTTTTAAGCAGTAATATAAAACACTGATATGGTTCAAATTTAGGCCTAAAGCCACCAGTATTTAAATACTACAGTAGATCTATTTTCAGATTTCTCCTTATTAACAAACCATGATTCCATAAATCTATAACACTGGAATGTATAATGGAGAAAGAGTGAAAGCTTTTTCTTCCATAGAAAACAAAGATATACCTATTCAACATTGAACTAAAGGCCTAGTTAGTGAAATAGGCAAGAAATGTCAATAAAAGTTCTATGGGTTGGAAAGGATGAAATCAAATTCTCTCTATTTGTATATTATCTGATTGTCTATGTAAAAATTTCTCAAAAATGTCAAAAGTATTATATATTTCAAAAATAATTTTTAACAATTCAATTATATTGCCATTTGTTTCTCAGAACTTTTATGTAGAGTGATTTGTTTTATTTATATTGATTTTTTAAACAATTACAAACATACAATGAATGCATCAAAAGCTTAAAAGAAAATCTTACTGTTACTGTTGAAATCAGAAGAGAAAATTTTAAATAGGAGTAACTATTATTTATTTTACAGCAAAATACTTTGCTTTTGGGGTGGAGGAATTTGATCAGAAACATGAGTCACTACAAAAGTATTTCTGTCAGTTTAGATTTTCATTTCCAGAACTGCTCTAGTCATAGAGAATGGTCAGAGATCACTTATTTTGTAGAATCATTCATCAGTATCTATGTTTGATAAAGTTTAAAAATCTCTCTTGCTTACTGATTGAAAATTTGCTTTAAGACATTTTGAAAGATGCCATTCCTGTATCTAATAAAGCTTAGCAAAATAAAAATGGAAGAAAAGCAAGAAGTGTGGGCTAAGTATCTCTTCTCAGAGTAACTAGTTTTGTATCTTTATTTTTATCTAAAAGGAATATATAAAATATACATAAAATATATATCAAATATTTTTCAAAAATACATTTTATAGAATAATAAAATAAGAATATTTTCATACTTAGTCATTGCCAATAAATCTCCTAAGAGAATTTACCAATTTGTACTCCTATGTCCATGCTATTGCTCATCCATGAAACTTAAAAAAACACCAAAATCACAAAACAAAACAGAAATTGTTTGCATGCCATCAAAATAGAGGTAGATGCTGTATTATTTGTCCCTCTTTCTATAAAAATGTCTAAGATCCTGAACCCAGCTAGGTGGAAGCAGCTAAGGAAACCAGGCTGGGCAGGAAAGACTAGACCCAACTAGGTGGGAGTTGCTAGGGCAACCAGCTGGGCAGTAAGGAAAGGCACCAGAGAGAGATGTGAGCTTTAAAATGTATGGATGTTGCAAGGCAGAATTCTTTGAAAATACCAGTCAAGAGCTAGCAAGGCATATATATATATATATATATATATATATATATATATATATATATCCCCAGACAAAGAGCTTCAGGGGCAACCTACTTGGGACTCATCCCTGCCTGTTGTAAGGAGTCTGTCTGTCTCTCAATAAACTTTGATTCCACTTACCATCTTTGTCTATGAACTCATCCATTCGATTTTGCAAGACAATGAACTCAGACCTGACCAGAAATTTTGGCATCACTACTTTTCTTGATTCTTTGATTTGGGTTTGCTCCAAGAAAAACAAAACAAAACAAAAACAAAACAAAAATTCAGTCCACATCATTCTATGTTTCAATTAACCTGCATATGATTAATTTATATCAAAAGCATGCATTTGAATGGGTGTCTATTTTTTCCTTCCCCTTATTGTGGATCCATTGTTTTATTCTGATACCATATTGAAAATTTTGACATATATGATGCTCTACACCTGACCAAAAGAACTTGGTAAGAGAACTAATTTTACTAGACTTCAAAATTCAAATTTTGGCTTTGATGAGTTATTTTCCATCACTGGGTGAGAAACAATGGATTAATTTCACATTGGGCACAGTTTTAAGTGACCAGAAATGGAATCACTGTCTTTTAAGTGTGAGGTGTGTGCGGGGTTTTGTGTGCATTGGGCCTTGGAAATAAGTGACCTGGATTCTAGACCAGTTTTTCTAATATTTATTAACTGGTGAAATTGACAAAATCAGTTAAACTCTCTACTTTTAAATTAAAAAATAGTAAGACGATGGGCCATTGATTATGATCCTCTGGATTATTTAAATTTTATTTTAAATTTTCAGGATTTGATCAAGTTCATGGATCAAGAGAGGTTTGTAAAGAGAAAAAAATGAAGGCATTTTATTGACAAAAATAGTGGTAGATGAGAAGGAGAAGAAAGCAGATGGAAGATAAAACTAAAATAGGAATAAAAATACTACAATTTTAAATAGGATGCTTATTAATGAAAGAAGTTTTGGGGGTAAAATAGGAATTTTTAGGGGGAAATAGGCAGGTTTAGGAAATTTTGAAAATTAAGGGGTCCATGAAAAAACACACAGGGATACAGAGTTGCAAAAAGGTACATTTCCATAAGACAAGTGAGCTGGGAGAAGTTACATTTCCATAAGACAAGGGAGTTGGGAGAAGCAGCAGTTACATTTCCATAAGGTAAGGAAACTGGGAGTTGCTAAAGGTCTATATTTACAAAATAAAGAAGGAGGAAGAAAGCCCAGAGGGAATAGGAGAACAATGGAGGAGGAGGGCCTTACATGTCCCATGTGAGTTTTGACCTCTGAGCTCAGGAGTTGCTATAGTGCCCAAATCAGAAGGGGATATTGACCAATCAGAGGGGATATCAAGGCACAAAGATCTGCAGCCTTTATAAACTGTAGGGAAAAGGGACTCAGAGGGACTCTTTCCCCCTCCCCATGTGGGAGTCTGTGCTTGATCTTCAATAAATTTCCACCTTTGCTATACCATCTTCTTCCATCCAAGGTTTCCTTCTTTGACTCCAACAAAAAGCCCAGGGAAGCCATCCTGCCCAGGGGAACACCGTGTGTTCCTGTCCAAAAATCCCGTTTCACTAATAAAATAGCTTAGAACAAGGGTCCTCAAACTTTTTAAACAGGGGGCCAGTTCACTGTCCCTCAGACCATTGGAGGGCCGGACTATAGTTTAAAAAAAAAACTATGAACAAATTCCTATGTACACTGCTAAGTCGGCTGCTAAGCAGGACAGGCAGCGGCGGCAAAAACACCCGGTGGGCCAGATAAATGTCCTCGGCGGGCCGCATGTGGCCCATGGGCCATAGTTTGAGGACCCCTGGCTTAGAACATGGGAATGAAAGGATTGCTTTGTATAACCTGTCAGAGTTTCTGAGCAATAATTCAAAGAACAAAACAAAATTAGTTGAATTTTGCTAACGATGAACCATAACTATTATAGACTAGAGGCCCAGTGCATGAAATTTGTCTCATGGGTACGGTCCCTAGGCCTGGCCAGTGATTGAAGCATGAGCATCTGGTGTGGAAGGGCAGGTCCCAGCTGACCTCTGGGCCCTGGGCAGCACCTAGGCCCCTGGACCCCCGTGCATCCCCCTCCATCTGAGTCACGGCACCCGAGTCCCCACATGAGGATGCGGTGAGCACAGCCAGACGCTGCAGGCCGGGGCACAGTGTGGGCCTCTGGGCCACCCAGCGGCACTGCACAGAAGCCGGGCGGGCAGCGCACTCTCTCCTGGCTGGCCTCACAGACTAACTCCTCACAGGCTAACATGCGAACCCATGGGGAGCCTGACCAGCCCCTATGGTCCTGGTGGCTGCAGCACCAGCTCACCAAGAAGACGCCTCTCAGGTGCGGGGAGGGCTCCTAGTGGGCACCTGGCACCTGAGCATGGAGGCTTCCCTGGCGCGTGAGCCCTGGTGCCCCTGGAAAGGGTAGCAGGGGGAGTGAGAGCGAGCTCAGCAGACACCCCACATTCTCACTGCACCAGGTAGCCGGTGAGTGGTCACAGTGCATCACCTACACCTGCCATGTTCCGCGCCTCTCCCTGGTGGTCAGTGCATGTCCTAGCGAGCAGTCGAACTCCTGGTGTCCTGATCAAACTTCCAGCTGAACGACTGCCCAAGGGGACAATTTGAATATTAGGCTTTTATTATATAGGATTGATGATGTTTTAAACAGACTATGCATTTCTTTTTACCTGAATATTGAAGTTCAATTGGTTTGAAAATACAGGCGACTGTGTTTGATGTTCCTTATTTAGCTTCAGTTTTACAGTATGTTATTCAAATAATAGAATAGAACAATAGGACAATTTTAGAATGAAGTTAGAAAAAGCTACTGTTTACCTCCAAGATTGATTTTCTGAAAAATCAATATTGTTATGGTTTATAGTGTGCCCAATAATTGAATGAGGTAATACTGAGTTAAGAAAATGATTCTGTAAGTTCATTTCATTTTGAAGACAGTGGCTTGGGTTTTTTGTTTGTTTGTTTGTTTGTTTGGGTTTCTTTGGTTGGTCAATTGTTTTTTTTTGTTTGTTTACTTGTGTGTTTTTTTTTGTTTTGTTTTGTTGGAAGCACTGAATATTTTCCTAATAAATCTCTTTACAGTAACAGAAAAAGAAGAAAGTGTCTCATTCTGCTGAAATTGCTGTAGGGCCACTTGTTCACATATTGACTTACATTTTTGTGAGAGTACTTTGTTTTTGTTGTTGTTGTTTTAATTGTTATTATGTTATGAATAAGTAATGAAATTTAGCTCATAAAACTTACATGTAAAGTTATTACTCCTAAGTAAGCTAAATTTGCATTTTTTAATTATTCAGGTTGCTTACAAATGTAAATGACATTTTAAGTATTAATGATATTGATGTGACTACAGTGCAATTTTTTTTCCCAAGGAAAACATTCCATTTATTTGCAAGATACAAAGTGAGGGCTCTCAGAGCATTTGTGGTTGTTTAGAATGTAAACATCTCAAGTGTGAATGTGAAAGATTCATCAAGTATATCTTATGAGATGGATGCATAAACACTTCATAGAGAATTATTTACTTGAATAATTATTGCATTTCTTTATTTCAATAAACTAAAACTCTTTCTCTCTTGATGACATTTCCTTAGAAAGACTATTTGGCCATTAAAAGAATATTTGCATAACAAAGAAATGTCTCTATTAAAGTAAATTAAAATATTCCCAAATGTGATTTCCTCCTATCATATTTGTAATTTAACATTTCACACCAGCTGCATTGTGTCAAGAAGGTGCTCTATAAAGCCAGATTCTCTGAATGGATACCAGTTAAGAGACTATTATAATTTCCAGTTAAGAGATGATGATAAATTGAACTATGAATGTGGCAATAGAAATGTCAAGATATATCTAGATTACTGAGATGATCAAGGGATAAATGCATACTGCTTGCCATATAAGAGAAGTTTAAAAGAGGACAATGTCAAAGTGTGACTGGACCTTAATTGCCAGGTTCTTGAGTTTAATGTCATAGAAATGAGCACTGAACTCAGTACAAGATCAGGCAGATAGAGTTTATTGAGAAGATCTTGCACACAAGGGACTTCAGAAAAGAGAAGTCAAGCTCCCAGCGGGATTCATGTGGCTGGCTTATATAGGGACCTTTGGGTGGGTGTAGAGCTTGGAAATGAGGGTGAGGTCAGTTGTCCCATGATGGTCATATGATGGCAGTTGATCTGGGGTAGTCATAGATGTTTTCTATGATCTATGGACCATCCAGAGGGCCTGTGAAATAATGCTTGTGCAAACATTCTGATTACCATTTAACTGACAAAACAACTATTTTGCTTAACATGATCTTCAGAAAGATATTATCATCATACATTCTTTCCTTAAATGATATGGTTATGTTAGTTTCAATTACAGAATTGTACTGAAACCAAGGAATCATAGGTCTCTAAGATGGAGTAGGTTTTGGGGACAGAACTATGTTTTAGGAATTGTTGAATCTGAAACATCAGAAAATGGATCTAATTTCAAAAAATGTGTTTGGACTTACTGATGTATATTTGAGAAACAGGTGATAGGTTAAATTGCCTAGGAAGAAAGTGTTTTTTAAAAAACAGAACCTAGGGAAGGAATTTGAGAAAACAACTGCAGTATTTATGAGAAAGCAAATGAAGAAAGAGAAACAGATAAAGGAGATTAAGGACAAATAAACAAAGAAAGGGATACTCCAAGAATTCAAAACCTTGTGTGGTAGAGATAAAGACAGATATAAGATAACATGTCTATCTAATAAGGCATGTCTAAAGCACTAGTGACTCAATCATTTACTTATCACTGAATCAGAAGAAATATTTATAGCAATGGAAGCAGGGAACTCTATGATGAGAAGGGTACATTTGACCTTGGGTGCCAAACACAAGTAGAGTTTGCGTATATGACAATGTGGGAAACAATTTAAGAATACCGCATAAGCAAGGGCACAGACTAAACAAGGACAAGACATAGATCAAGGAAAAAAAGATAAGATTTAGGCTTAGATTGTGAAGAACTGTGAAGCCAGCAGAAGTTAAGTAGAATAACACCTTCTACCACAAACTGACCAAAATATTATCATCTAAATCCATTACCCCCTTCTTTATCTCCTGCTATAAAATATGCAGTTAACAGAGTGATGACTCCCACTTTGTTGCATTTTTTAAAATAAAAGTTCTACAGTTCATCCAAAATATTGTATCTTGAAAAATCACACATTACATATTGACCACTAGATTGCTATCCATGATGAAGTACTATTGTAAAATTTAGTATCTTCATATATCTTTAAAGAAGGCAAGATACAGGCTTTTCAAATTCTCATTTTCACTACATTATATTAAAGACTGTTATTGATCTTCTAACTTGCAGAGTAAATTAAGTCTTCAACCCATTGTTTCCTACTTAGCATGAAACCCAGCAGTTTAAATGTGTTTCTGCAAATTATTTTCAAATACTCCGACAGGAAATAAAGATCAGATCTATAGTTTATGGATATTAAAAATACATACAAAATTATGTAATAATTAGTTACCAACATATGAAGAAATAGGTCATTATAGAGCTGGTGGAAAATAAGCCCTGCTCAGAAATAATTCACTTTGATATATTGCTGATTTTTAAAATGTTTCCTCTCTCTTTCTTTATTAATGGGGATATTTGCATTCAAATAGAGATCATTTGTTTTGAGGAATTCATCTGCTCCTGCTGTTTATTCCCCACCTACTATTTTAATCCACGGTTTATAGCACAGGCATCAGTTGCAGTGCAAATGATTAGGATGTCATGAAAGTTTATGCCTTCAGGTGAGAAATATGGTACATTCTCAGTGCAGTATAACTTGTAAATTAATGTTGTATTCATTCAGATCTTTTCAAATTAAAATAAGCAAAGACTGAGAAATTTAAAGAAAATGGTACAAGTGTTTCTTCCTAACTGAACTTTCTCTGTATGGTACACCTTTTCACAACATGCCCCCTGTTTTCCAGAAATAGAATCACAGTATGATAGATATGCTAAATAATTGCCTTGGAAAACCCACAAGTTGCAGAGCTATGAGATCAACATGTTGACAGTACCATTCTATGGATTCCCATTTATGGGGTTGGAAATGACTATTTACTAAAGGTGAGTATAAATTAATCAAAGTAATTCTGCATAGCATTGATATATAGAGACTTTACATATTACATATTTGTCAGAGTGTAGACTATTGCATTTCTTGTTTCTGTAATCGGTGGAGATTTAAGTTTATGGAGAGAAAATGTGACTGGTGCTCTATGTTGTAATGCTTTGTGACAAAGCCAAATGTTATTATGCGTTTCATTTCAAGTGCAAATCTACTAATCTAATGAAAATGTTACTGTTCTAAGCAATATGTTCTGAGTGTTATTATAGAATACAATGGCAATGACTGCATTAATATTATACAGTAAGAAAAATAACAGCTAGAGAATTTAAAATTCTTATCAAGTGCAGTGTTTAGAAAAAGAATCAACACAACAAAATATGTTTCTGCTTAGTTGAATAGAAAGTGCTGGTGGGTAGAGAGCAATGAAATAGGGTAGGTTATAGAATAGATAGGGTGGTTCTCCAGGTATAGATAAGAATGATATTTTTAAGGACGGGAGAAAAAAAGAGTTCTGTTTACAATCAGTTCTCAAATTTTTGATAAAAATAGTTTAAAGTAAAAAAAGAACAAAACAGTTTAGTTCAATAAAAAAATACAATAGAGCCATTCAGTTTGGCTATACAGGTTACATATTTAGTATTATTACTTTTTCTCTCTCTCTCTCTCAATTTCGCTCTCTCTCTCAATAGTTGGGTCACCATTGATAATGAAATTCTTTACCAGGCCTTACTTTGGAAGACTGTTGGTAATGGAATTCTTTACCTTGCCTTATTATGGAAGAACTTTTCTATAAATAGACTACTTATTTTGAAGTATAGTCTATGAACAGGCAATTTTTCCTCTAAGTTTATTCTTAGAATAATGTTTTTTAAAATGTGATTTTATTATCTCATTACTGGTTATAGAATCAAATTAATGAATCTTGATCAGCATCTTAGTTATTACATTTAATGAAATAAAATACAATAGAACATAATATATATGTCAAGCAAAAAAGGATAATTAATATACAGTGAATATTTTGTTTCAGTTTGTGTATCTGACTGTATTTGTATGTCTTGGTTTGGGAGGTGGAGTCATAATGATATTGTGTATACTTGTTATTATTGGTCATGATAAAAAGTTTGTGGAGTCGACTGGTAAAGAAAATCTTATACATGTGTGCAACATGGAGTATTGTTAGAAATGACAATAATTAATAACAACCTAAATCGTTAGCAAAATGATAAATACATTTTTGTACATTGATATAATTGAATACTATATAAAACTTAATATGTATAAACTAGATTTGCATGTTTCAAAGAAAATAACATTCCATAATATAATATTAAGTGAGAAAATAAAAATAAAAGAAAAAAATACCATTTATATAAAATTTAACATACACACCAGGCCTGTGTGGTTCAGTGGTTGAGTGTCGACCCATGAACCAAAAGGTCATGGTTCGATTCCCTGTCAGAGCACGTGCCTTGGTTCCTGGCTTGATCCCCATTAGGGAGGATACAGGAGGCAGTCGGTCAATGATTCTCATTATTGATGTTTCTCTATCTCTTTCCCTCACTGTTCCTCTCTCTGAAATTAATGTTAAAAATATTTTAAAAATTAACATGCACATTACAATTCTATATATTGTGTACATTCAGGATGGGGAAAGTAGGTTTATAGTTGTTTGTATGGAAAATAATACAATAATTAATAAATAATAATACAAGAATTAACTGTGTTCTGAGTACTTGCAACTGTAAACATACTTTTGCCCCAACATATATATATATGTACATACATATGTATATGTGTGTATGTATGTGTGTGTGTATACACATACCGGGCCCCTAGTGTATATATACACACACACACTAGGGGCCTGGTGCACAAAATTCGTGCACTGGGTGGGGGTCCCTCAGCCCAGCCTGCCCCTCTCACAGTCTGGGAGACCTCAGGGGATGGCCTACTGACAGCTTAGGCCCACTCTGAGTGGGCCTAAGCCGCAGTATGGCCTCCCTCTGCAGGAGGCGATCGGGCTGATCAGGGGAAGGCGCCAGCCCCATCACCGCACTGCTGCAGCCACTGCCAGCCACTGCAGCCACCAAGGTGTTTTCATCAACACAGACTCCAGACCCTTCACCATGAAAAAATGCCAACTTTCTTTAGGTATTTTCAAGATGTGTCTTTCATAGGATATGACATTTCTTTCTTTTTTTTTTTTTTTTTTTACTCACCTGAGGATATGTTTTTATTGATTTTTAGAGAGTGTGGAAGAGAGAGGGAGATACAGAGAGAAACATCAATGTGAGAGGGACACTTTGACTGGTTGCCTCCTGCATGAGCCCTGACCTGGGCCCCAGCCAGGGAGGAACCTGTAACCTAGGTATATGCCCTTGATCAGAATCGAACCTGGACCCTGCTGTCAGCAGACTGAGGCTCTATCCACTGAGCCAAACCCGCTAGGGCAAGATATAACATTTCTTAGCCCTCCAGCAGCAGACCTTTGTTTTTTCCTCCAGGAGTGAGGTGGAAAAACCCTATATCACCTTCTTGGATTCTTATTACCCAAGTTACCAAGAACACTGCGAGTAGCATAGTGGGAGCTTAGCCAATGAACGGTCAGAAAAGGTGTTTACACTCAAACTGGTTTGGCTCAGTGGATAGAGTGTCAGCCTGCAGACTGACTGAAGGGTCCCAGGTTTGATTCCTGTTAAGGGCATGTACCTTGGTTGGGGGCACATCCCCAGTGTGCAGGAGGCAGCTGATTAATATTTCTCTCTCATTGATGTTTCTGACTGTCTATCCCTCTCCCCTCTTCTCTGTAAAAAATCAATAAAATATATTTTAAAAATAAAGAAACGGTGTTTCCTCTGCAGCTCATGTGGAGATGACCCCCTTCTTTGTGTCCACTGGGCTAGGGGTGAATCCCCACGGCTCAGGGGGCATGCCCCCAAGGCTGGCAGCCAGCCACACGTTGTGGGCACCGGATTTGGGGACGTGCAGACCCTGGGTCACATGGCAGCCGCTGGGTCCGCATGCCCCCAAGGCTGGCAGCCAGCTTCACATGGGCCAACAGGCTAGGAACGGCCTGTGTCCTGAGGATGTTCCCAGGACCCAGACTGGAGGCCTGCATATGCAAATTAACCCAACAAAGTTGGAGGGTTAATTTGCATACTCGCTCCTGATTGGCTGGGGGCATCACAGAGGTACAGTCAATTTGCATCTTTGTCTTTTATAAGTGTAAACTAGAGGCCCAGTGCACGAAATTCGTGCACGAAGTGGGGTTGTCCCTCAGCCCAGCCGGTACCCTCTCCAATATAGGACCCTTTGAGGGATGTCCCACCGGGATTGGGCCTAAACGGGCAGTCGGACATCCCTCTCACAATCCAGGACTGCTGGCTCCCAACTGCTTTCCTGCCTGCCTTCCTGATTGCCCCTAACCGCTTCTGCCTGTCAGCCTGATCACCCCCTAACCACTCTGCTGCCAGCCTGTTTGCCCCCAACTTCCCTCCTCTGCCAGCCTGGTCACCCCTAACTGCCCTCTCCTGCAGGGTTGATCACCTCCAACTGCCTTCCCTTGCAGGCCTGGTTCCTCTCAACTGCCCTCCCTTGCAGGCCGGGTGCCTCCCAACTGCCCTCTCCTGCTGGCCATCTTGTGGTGGCCATCTTGTGTCCACATGGGGGCAGGATCTTTGACCACATGGGGGCAGCCATATTGTGTGTTGGAGTGATGGTCAATCTGCATATTACTCTTTTATTAGATAGGATAGAGGCCTGGTACAGGGGTGGGGGCCAGATGGTTTGCCCTGAAGGGCATCCCAGATCAAGTGGGGGTTCCCTTGGGGTGTGGGGCAGCCTGAGCAAGGGGCCTGTGGTGGTTTGCAGGCTGGCCACGCCCCCTGGCAACCCAAGCAGAGGCCCTGGTATCTGGAATTTATTTTCCTTCTACAATTGAAACTTTGTAGCCTGGAGCAGAGCCAAGCCTGGGGCTCCCTCTGAGGCCAGCAGCCATTTGTGTTGGGGTTATAATTAAAACTTTGTTGCCTTAAGTGGGTTGGCCCGGCCAGGGTGTGCGGAAAGTTTTGCTTCCCCTGTTGCCGGCGGCAACCCTGGCCTGCTCTCTCAAGCTCCATTCTGCTGCCATTTGTTTGAATTTGTTTACCTTCTATAATTGAAACTTTGTAGCTTGAGTGGAGGCTTAGCCCTGGCAAGGGCAGGCGGAAAGCTTGGCTTCCTCTGTTACCTAGGAAACCTTGCTGTCTGTGGCTGTAGCCATCTTGGTTTGGGTTAATTTGCATGCTCGCTCTGATTGGATGGTGGGTGTGGTTTGTGGGTGTGTCGGAGGTATGGTCAATTTGCATATTTGTCTATTATTAGATAGGATTACTTAAATGTCAGTGTAAAATTTGGAATTTTAAATTCCAGTATCATTAGGGGAAAATGGCATTATCATTAGGGGAAAATGGCAGCAATGGGAGAGGAAAAGAAAGAAAAGACTTCCACTGAGTCTGTCAGCTATTATTTCTTTAAAAATAAAGAATTCAAAAATGTAAAATATTAACATTTGGTAGACCTAAGTGATATGTACAATTTTTACGTTGTATATATTTTTTGCTTGAAATATTTCATAAGAAAAATGTTAGAAAGTTGGAATGCAGTAAAAACACAGGGAATATGAATGGCTGTTGACAAAATTATGTGGCATTCACCACTTAAGTTTAGCCCTTCAACACACAATCTAACTCCTATTGACTTTGAGAGGGAGCAGAGGCTCACACCTCAAGGAAAGTTTTATTTCTAGGGAGTAAGAAAGTTGTGCCAAATAACAGAAAATTATTCTCTTATAGAATAGCATAGAAGTCAGGGTGACAGCTGAATAGCCTACTATTTGTTTTCTAACAGTTTTTGAGATTACACAAGATATCTATTTTTTTAGAGATAGAAAATTTAGTAATATGGTGTGATACTGCCTAGGGAATAATCAGTAGTAGAAGTGATGTATGAAGTACATTTAAGGGGGTGGGCTGAGATTGGAATTAAGATGAAATAGTTACATTTCAGGCTAAGTATGAATATACCAGATAGTCATATACTCTTTTACACATTTCAAGTTTTACATTTTACAATTTTAGTGAGGAGAGTATTGAAGAAAGAAAAGGATAAATTAATTACTTAGTAATTTTTTTCTTGTTTTCTCTACCAAATTCCAGAAGTATTACGAACATATGACAAAGTCAAGAAAGAACATTATTGGACCAATGCAAAATGCTAGGAAGGAAAGATTAGAACAAAGTACCAGAAGATTTAATCTAATCCATAATAATAAAACCATAATATGCTAATTAGACCAAACAGCTGAACGACCTTCTGGACGTCATTCCGGATATCCCTCTGGATGAAGCCACCATGGTGGGGGCCGAGGCAGAGGTGGTTAGGGGTATCCAGGAAGGCAGGCAATCAGTTAGGGGCGATCAGGCAGGTAGGCGAGTAGTTAGGGGCAATTAGGCAGGCAGGCAGAGTAGTTAGGGGCAATCAGGCAGGCAGAAGGGTTAGGGGCAATCAGGAAGGCATGCGAGTGGTTAGGGGTGATCAGGCAGGCAGGCAGAGGGGTTAGGGGTGATCAGGCAGGCAGGCAGAGGGGTTAGGGGTGATCAAGTAGGCAGATGAGTGGTTAGGGGTGATCAGACAGGCAGGCATGCAGAGGGGTTAGGGGAGATCAGGAAGGCAGGTGAGTGGTTAGGGGTGATCAGGCAGGCAGGCAGGCGAGCAGTTAGGAGCCAGCAGTCCCAGATTGTGAGAGTGTGCAGGCCAGGCTGAGGGACCCTGCATGCCCCCACCACATGAATTTTGTGCACCGGGCCTCTAGTATTCAATGAATTTATAAACTGAAAGCATGTGTGCATGCACACATACACAGGAACACACAACCTTTTTTTTTTTTACAAAAGTGGTTTAACATATTCTCTTCAAAGTGACCTTTCTGGTTTTAGTTAAGTGAAAGACAGGGCAAACAGAATCCTCCTAGGATCTTGTATATAATTTCAAGAATCTTTTTTTTTTTTTACAGTGATCTTATTTTATTTAAATTTGTTGTTTTAATTGACTTTAATGAGATGACATTGGTTAATAAAATTATATAGGTTTCAGGTAAACAATTCTACAATAATCTGTATATTACCTTGTAGGTTTACTTTCCCAAGTCAAATTTATTAAACATTTATATTTGCCCTATATTTGTATTTCTAATCAGTCAATGCCAGAAAGATTTGTGTCAAACAAGTGAGAAATATAAAGATTTGTGTCAAACAAGTAAGAAATATGTTGGAAACTGGGATATGGATCATTTGATCTATTAATGTTACTAGATGGGTCTGCTCCCTTTGTTGATATATATATGGAGAGAGAGAGAGAGAGAGAGAGAGAGAGAGAGAGAGAGAGAGAGAGAGAGAGAGAGAGAGAGAGAACGAACCTTGGAAATGAGATAGCCCTAGAAGTCTTAAAGGCAAAATCTGTTTTTGTTACATTAAAACCTGTATGGTATGCTAAAATAATCTGTGAGGTATTTTTTATTTTCATAGGAGATACTAATTCTGATGTCTGAAATCATTCTTTTTAAACTATTTATCACATGAATCCCCTAATCAGCAAAGTTTTAATTTGAAGTTCCACACCTTCAAATTAAAATAAGAAAGATCTCTTTTGTCTAATAGGCACATTTGTAAAAATTACTTAACACTTTATATAGAGATAGAAAGCTATAGTAATTCATTTTTACATATAAAAAGTCTTGCAAACAGAAAACTTCAAGAATTGAAGACCACTTTGAGAATCAAATACCTTACAAGATATTTTAAAATTATATCAATATATTTGAAACCCATGTTCATTATATCTTAATTGTGATAAACCAATACATAAATTTTTTATCAATTTTTTTACTTTGAATAAATTGAGATAACATACAAAAACCAGTTTTAGTGATCATTTACATTGGTATATGAGATTCATTGTTATTTTTTCTTTGAAAGATTTTCAGTTTCATATGGGTGAAGGGGCATGTGACTTTGAAACCAAATAAATATAATTCCACTCCAATAGAAGCCATTCACTCTCCTATGCAAGTCTTAGAAAATTCATTTTCTCAAGATATCGCAAGAGCCATCCCACTCCTCTTACTGCTGGGGAAATTGGACCCACTAATTTATCTGGCAACAATATGATACACAAAAGAAAATTTAGGATTAGCTACTTTAGAGTCTATAGAGTTATTATTGGAATCTATATAGACAAAGTAGAATATACACATGGGTGAGTACCCAGAAATTAAGACAATTAGAAGTTACCTTGACAAAACCGGTTTGGCTCAGTGGAGAGAGCGTCGGCCTGCGGACTGAAGGTCCCAGGTTTGATTCAGGTCAAGCGCATGTACCTTGGTTGCGGGCACATCCCCAGTGGGGGATGTGCAGGAGGCAGCTGATAGATATTTCTCTCTCATCGATGTTTCTAGCTCTCTATCCCTCTTCCTTCCTCTCTGTAAAAAAAATCAATAAAATATATTTTTAAAAAAAGTTACCTTGTCCTATATATCAATAATTCAGTATTTTACATTCTTGTATCCACAGAACACTTAAGGAATGCAAACTAGCTATGCTAAGGCACAGAGGGGTTCTTCAACTATTAGACAGCATCTGATTAGCACTAATTATAACTTGCCTCTTTTTCCTTTTCACTTACCTCCTACATACCCTCCTCTACTCTCCTCAGATACAAATGTGGATCAGCCAAAACGTTTTGAACCACATGGCTGTCAAACAACAGTAATCAATAGATGTTTCATCTTTGTTCTAGAATAAGCTGCCTGCTGGGTTTAACCAATTAATCTTTCCCCCAATAATCAAAAGATTAGTGCAATTTTTCTTTATCCATGATTTGGGCTTATATTTGTTTTACCCCAGGCCCTCTCATTACTCCCACTTATCAAGGGCTGATTGCTTGTAACTAATGTTCTGTTAAATTTTACTTACAAAATCTCCCCAGCCATGTATCTTTTTCCTGGTATAATTTTATGACAGGTGAAATTTCACAGTGCTAATGACATGTAGTATCTTTGGCATCTGTCCAAGTGAATAACACTTAAAGTTATTTGTCCTATTTCCCTTCACTTTGACATCTAAACCTGAATATAGGTGTTTCAGAACCTTTAGAAATGCATCATGTATTGCTTGGAGCAAAGGAGAAATAATAACTCAATATATATATATGAGGTAAACTTGTAAGTCTAAATTTTCTTACCTTCAGAACAGTGTTTTTCAGGTGTTTTCTCTAGGTTATCTTTATCCTCAGAAGTATTTATGGTGAGAACTAAAATTAGAAGTTAAAGTACCCACTTCCGTGATTCCTATTTACATTAAACTTTGTGAATTGATAGAAGGAAATGTTGGAAGGGTTCTGATTTCATTTGTATTCTAAATCTGGACTCAAAGTGATTGCTGATTAAATTAAGCCTTCCATAATTTAAAAAAGAAGTCTTTAGAGTGAAAACGTTGGAGTCCCCAAAATTCAAGTTTAATTTGAAGACTCTTTGAGGTTGTTTTTATTTTTAAGTATTCATAAAAAGTCCAAACAATGTATATCAAAGACTAAAAGAGGAAATTTCTTCTTATGAGTTCCCAAATTCCAGTGTACTTGGAATTCTATTAAAGGAAGCATAATGTAACAATCACCACAGACACTTTCTTAATAATACGTATTCTTTTTTGGAACACTTAATATGTACTATGTACTCTTTAAAAGTTTTGCATAAATTAACTTGGGCTACAGCTTTAAGTGGCAACTTATGTAGTTGAGGTCCGCAGAAACTAGGCTCCACACTTTTGAATTATAATGAGTAGTATTAATTGTTAGGTTTTCTCTGCTATTATACATTACTACAAATTTCTTACTCCATGATCAGATAGTAATTGTTCGTTATATGTCCCATTGGGTTATGTACTTGAATGGTATGTAATAGAAGAATGGTTAATAATAATAATAATAATAATAATAATAATAAAAACAGTATCTGGAAGACCTACTTTGGAATTCCAGCTCTGCTGGACTTGCAGTGAAGTTTTTAACAAGTTATCTCTAATCATTATTTTTCACAGTAGTAAAATTAAAAAAAAAATATTTCTGTTAAGGCTTGTGACAAAATTAAATAAGAGAATATAGCTTAAGTATACTGCCTGGTATTTGAAAAGAGATTAATAAATGTGAATTGCTAATATATCATTTATAGTAATGATAGTTTAACAAAATCTGTGTTTTTAACATTTTAATTCCAGAAATCTATTGAAATAACATATTTCTTAAAAACACAATTAAACGAAGATAAAGATCAGCTATTCTGGCTAAAGTGTAATTAGAAGAAAACATAGCCCTGCCACTCTACTCTACCCCCATTACCCATTCTCCTTACTCCTGCCAAAATCCATTGTCCATGAGCTAGCTACACTAGAGTTCCCCCAAAGCACCATTTGAAAAGGACTGACCTATATGGTCTCCTGTTTTCTAAAGAGTGTACGTCCTATTGAAATAGTTATTCCACCCAAACATTAATTCATAATCATGCTTATAATCAAGTACATGGAATTGTCCTGAAGTAGAACATACAAAAAATAAAATATATATATATTCTTTACTTTTTCTTACTGATATAAAAGTAAGGTTTATACACTACATCAATAGGATTTGTTATCTGCACAGCTCTCTTTTGTGTTTTGATAGTATTTGCAATCCTTTGTTTATTCTTGTCCTGTTATAGCCAATTTGTATTCTTTTTAAAAAATATATATTTTACTGATTTTTTTCACAGAGAGGAAGGGAGAGAGATAGAGAGTTAGAAACATCGATGAGAGAGAAACATTGATCAGCTGCCTCTTGCACACCTCCTACTGGGGATGTGCCCACAACCAAGTTACATGCCCTTGACCAGAATCAAACCTGGGACCCTTCAGTCCTCAGGACAACGCTCTATCCACTGAGCCAAACAAGTTAGGGCACCAATTTGTATTCTTTAAGAGGCAGCTGATGCATTCTACTTTATGTTCCATATCATTATTATATCACCTGATTGGTGAAGCTGACTTTTTATATTTAAGCAATTCTAGTAAGTTCAGAATCTCAATTGTATTTTATTGAGTAACTACTATGTTCCAGTGATCACAAGTACCATTTTTGGTGACTTACATGATTTGGAGCATTTTTATGGCATCTATCAACCAAATAAATTTATAGTAAACACAGTGAAGAATTTTACGTGTTTTAAATTAAATGAGCTAATATATAAGAGTAACTATTAGGATGAAGGAGTTACTTCTCAATAAAAATTGATGACAATAGAGAGTATAATTTATCTGTTTGTATTGCTTTATGTATGCCAAAATTCATTAATAAGAGGGTAGACTGATGGAGAGAAGGAAAAAAGGAAGGAAGGAAGAAAGGAAGGAAGGGATGAAAAAGGATATAGAAAGGGGAAAGAAAGAAAGCAAGAGAAGAAGAAAGCAAATGAATTATTTTTTATTATTTTCTTACTAGAGGCCCTGTGCACAGATTCGTGCATAAGTTGGGCTCCTCAGCGTGGCCTGCAGGGATCGGGCTGAAACCGGCATCCAACATCCCTCAAGGGATGTAGTAGTGCACAAAGCAGCAGGCAACCAGAGAGGAGCCACTCCCGCTTGCTCATCTTGGTCAGCTGAGAGTCTGCCCCACCTTCCACCGCTGCCCCTCATATATTCCGGTCTGCTGCACCCAGCTATGGAGAAGTGGGTCCCTAGGGCGGAGCTCCCATGGCCTTGCTAGAGGTGCAGACTGAGACTCTGAGAAGTGGGGTGAGTGCCCAAGGGACACCAGGGGGGACTGGGGAGTAGCGGTAGCTGTGCAGCAAGGCCGCCCACTTCTCACGCCATCCTGCAAGTCCAGTCTGATAGGAGGAGGTGAGTGCCAGGGAAGGAACCTGTGGTCTCTTTTTCCCCTCCCTCCATCCCTTGATTCCGGCTGCCCAGGGAGGATGCAGCTGGAGGAATTGACAGGAGTCAAGGGCGCTGTGCCTCCAGAGTGGTGCCTGGGAAGTGGCGGAATTTGGACCGATGGCCTGGCCTCCCAATGCGAACTGCAGCTCAGCCCAACCTGCTTGTGATCTTTCATAGACTCAATCACCTGTTTCTCTTTCCGTCTGTCCAAGTTGATGCCCCCTGGTAGTCAGTGCACATCATAGCGACCTGTTGACTGGTCGCTTAGGCTTCTATACTTATAGATTTTATGTTACACTAGAGGCCCAGCGCACAAAAATTGTACCCTGGGGGGGATGTCCCTCAGCCCAGCCTGTACTCTGTCCAATCTGGGACCCCGCGGGGGATGTCCGACTGCTGGTTTAGGTCCGATCCCTGTGGGTTTGGGCCAAAACTGGCAGTTGGACATCCCTCTCACAATCTGGGACTGCTGGCTTCCAACTGCTCGCCTGTCTGCCTGCCTGATAGCCCCTAACCACTTCTGCCTGCCAGCCTGATCACCCCTAACCACTCCCCTGCCAGCCCGATCGCCCCCAAATGCCCTCCCCTGTGGGCCTTGTTGCCCCCAATTGCCCTCCCCTGCCAGCCCTCCCCTGCCAGCCATCTTGTGACAACATGGGGGTGGCCATATTGTGCAAGGGTGTGATGGTCAATTTTCATAGTACCTATTTATTATATAGGATGAGGCTAGGCCTCTAAAATCACTATAGAGTGAATTGGAATAACTTCCAATGGAAACAGTGAGACAACAGAAGATATTGATGCCTGTTGTATATTATCAGCTAGGTGGCTTTTCAATTTTTTAATTCCCAAATAGAGCCCATTATAATATACTTTGTAGAACAAGGGGTTCCATCATATTACTGACATTTGTTGAGAGAACAAGATGTAATTGTGAAGTACATCAGAAGTGTCCAAATATTCTGAAACTATATATATATATATGTATATATATATATATATATATATATATATATATATATATACATATATATATACATATATATATATACATATATATACATATATATACACACATATATACACATATATATGTGTGTGTATGTATATATATATAATATATCTTGTCTAATAATAGACAAACATGTAAATTGACTGTACCTTCACTACACCCATAGCCAATCAGAGTGACTATGCAAATTAACCCCAAAAAAGATGGTGGTTAATTTGCATACATAGGCACCCAGCGCCTGTGTCCCAGAAACATCCTGGCACCCAGATCATTGTGAGGTAAGGCCTGGAGCAGGAGCAGACCCCCAGCAATCGATCGCAGGGAGCTGGGCTCTGCTCCTGCACAAGGCCGAAAGCAGATCCACTGTGATCAATCACAGGGAGATGGGCCTCCGCTCCAGCTCAAGGCCGAAAGCCTCCACTGGAGGTGTTCGGTCTGAAGCAGGAGCGGACACCCTGTGATCGATCACCTGGGCATGAGCGGACCCCCTGTGATCAATGGCAGGGAGCTGGGGCTCCCCTGCCCTAGAGGCTTTTGGCCTGGGCAGGCCTGGGCAGGGGCAGAGCCCGTGATCAGAGGGAGCTGGAGGGCCCCTGCCCAGGCCTAAAGCTTTGGCCAGAGGCTTTAGGCCTGGGCAGGGCCCAGCCCACGATTGGTGTGAACTATAGAGGAAACACCTTTTCTGACTGCACATTGGTTAAGCTTCCTGTATGCCACTGGTAATATTATAGTAAGTTGTGTAATAAGAATCCAAAAAGGTGATCTAGGGTTTTTCCACCACACTCCTGGAGAAAAAAACAAAGGTCCACTGCTGGAGAGCTAAGAAATGTCATATCCTGCCCTATCCGGTTTGACTCAGTGGATAATGCCTGGGCCTGCTGACAGCAGGGTCTGGGTTCAATTCTGATCAAGGGCATGTACCTAGGTTGCAGGCTCCTCCCTGGCCAGGGCCCAGATCAGGGCTCATGCAGGAGGCAACCAATCAAAGTGTTCCTCTCACTTTGATGTTGCTCTCTGTCTTTCCCTTTCTCTTCCACATTCTCTAAAAGTCAATGGAAACATATCCTCAGGTGAGGATAAAAAAAAAAAAAAAAAGAAAGAAAGAAAGAAATGCATATCCTATGAAAGACACATCTTGAAAATGCCTAAAGAAAGTTGTCATTTTTTTTCTTGGTGAAGGGACTAGAGTCCATGTTGATGAAAACACCTTGGTGGCTGTGGTGAGTGGCAGTGGCTGCAGCAGCGGGGTGATGGGGCTGGTGCCTTCCCGGGCTGGTGCCTTCCCCTGATCAGCCCGGTTGCCTCCCACAAAGGGAGGCCAGACTGCGGCTTAGGCCCACTTCCCATGGGGAGCGGACCTAAGCCATCAATAGGACATCCCCTGAGGGCTCCCAGTATGTGATAGGGGGCAGGATGGGCTGAGGGACTCCCCACCCCCAGTGCACGAATTTCGTGCACCAGGCCCCTAGTATACTAATAAAAGGTTAATATGCAAATTGGTCACAACACCCTCACAGTAACAACCGAACAGCAGGCTGCGTTGGGATACCAGGCCGGCAGGGAGGTTAGTGAGGGACAACCAAACAACAGACCAGCAGGCTGCGTGGGGCAACCAGGTCGGCAGGGAGGTTAGCGAGGAATGACCAAACGACTGACCAGCAGGCTGCATGGGGCGACCAGACTGGCAGGAGGGGCAGTGAGGGTGACCAGGCTGGCAGAGGGGTGACCAGGCTGGCAGAGGCAGACAGTGAGGGGCAACCAGTATGGCAGGGGTGGGTGCATTTGTGGGTGTCCAGGCTGTCAGGGGGTCAGTGAGGGGTGAGCAGGCCAGCAGGGTGGGAAGTTAGGGGCAATCAGGCTGGCAGTCAGAGGCATTTGGAGGTGATCAAGCTGGCAGGGGATGCAGTTAGGGGCGATCAGGCAGGCAGGCAGGTGAGCAGTGAGGAGCCAGTGGTCCCAGGTTGTGACCTGGGATTGGACCAAAACCGGCAGTCAGATATCCCCCGAGGGGTCCCAGATTGGAGAGGGTCCAGGCTTGGCTGAGGAAACCCAGTCCCACCTGTGCACGAATGCACCGGGCCTCTATTGTGTATATATGTGTGTGTGTGTGTGTGTGTGTGTGTGTGTGTGTGTGTGTGTATATATATATATATATATATGATATTAAGTAATTAATTAAATGAATATACATTTGATTTTTAATTTATCCCATTACTAGCCTTCATATTTTTGGTGTACATTATGTCATTCACTTAAAGGGATAATTCTTGGTTTAATTGTTTAATTGTTTATTTGAATACTAAAGGCCCGGTGCATGAACTCATGCATGGGCAGGGTCCCTCTGCGTGGCCTGTGGAGATTGGGCCAAAACCAGCAGTCCAATGCTGCCTGCTGATCCTGCCTGCCACTCCTGGTCATCCTGGCCCCACTGCACCTGCTGTGAGCTCCCACTCAGTCAGTTCGATCTGGTAGAGGCTCATACCACCACAGCAGCACTCTCCAGAAGTGAACCTTGTGTCTAGTGCCTGTCCTGTGGGGGGTGGCGGGCGCTGGGACACAATCAGCCCTCTGGGCAGGGGGTGGGGCACCCTTGCTGGCCTGGGATCCAGATCTGTCCCACTGCCATTCAAGCCCGTTGTCAGGAGCCACCTGGCAGCCACTTTTATGTCATTTCTTCTTTGTGGAGCATCTAGGGAGGGGAAGTGGCCACGGTGCCCGAGGCTGACTTCCAGGAGGCCAGTGATGCTGTCAGGATTGTACAGGCAGCCCTGGTGTGTCGGTGCCTGGCCTGTTCTTCGGAGATTGAACCTGCAGGACTACTGATGGAATGAATGGCTGCCGCAGGGCTGGTGGGCTGCCGGGAAGGGTTGGTCAGCTGAGCGGCACTACCACTATGGGAGTGCACTGACCACCAGGGTGTAGCTCCTGCATTGAGTGTCTGCCCCCTGGTGGTCAGTGCGTGTCATAGTGACCAGTCATTTGGTCATTTGGTTGTTAGGTCGTTTGGTCGCTTAGGCTTTTTTATATAGACTAGGGGCCTGGTGCACAAAATTCATGCACGGGGGGGGGTTCCCTCAGCCCAGCCTGCACCCTCTCCAATCAGGGACCCCTTGGGGGATGTCCAACCGCCACAGGGATCGGGACTAAACTGGCGGTCGGACATTCCTTTTGCAATCTGGGACTGCTGGCTTCCAACTGCTCACCTGCCTGCCTGCCTGATTGTCCCTAACTGCCTCTGCCTGCCTGATTGCCCCTAACTGCCCTCCCCTGCTGGCCTGATCTTGATCCCAATTGCTCTCCCCTGCTGGCATCGTTGCCCCCGACTGACCTCCCCTGCCTGCCTGATTGCCCCCAACTGCCCTCTCCTGCCGACCTGATGTCACCCCTAACTGCCCTCCTCAGCCGACCTGATGTTGCCCCTAACTGCCCTTCTCTGCTGGCCTGATCACCCCTAACTGCCTCAGCCTGCCTTATCACCCCTAATTGCCCTCCTTTGTCAGCCTGATCTTGCCCCCAACTGTCCTCCCCTGCTGGCCAGTTCACCCCCAACTGCCCTCCCCTGCTGACCTGGTCACCCCCACTTGCCCTCCCCTGCCAGCCTGATCACCCATAACTGCCTCTGCCTCGGCTCCCACCACCATGGCTTTGTCTGGAAGGAAGTCGGACATCCAGAATACGGCTGGTCGACCCGGTCTAATTAGCATATTACCCTTTTAGTAGTATAGATAGATTATATAGGATAGGATTGCTTAAATGGTGGTGGGGGGTGGGGAAGCCTTTTGAGATGCTCTTGGCAGACAAAAACACATAATCCCTTTATCTGGACTGATAACCAGCCATGTGCACTATACTACTAAACTGGTGATGAAAAAATTGAACGGCTTTCTTACACCTTATACCAAATAGCTGTTGCCCTTAAAACCCCTCTTCAGCCCCCACCTTAGATTCTGCCTTCGCAGTTCACCCAGATTAGGTTCTGATTGGTGGGTTTCTATGCCAGTCAGCATCAAAAACTCTTCCTCCTAGGCAGCCATTGGCTCCTTGCAGTTCACCCAGATTTGGTTCTGATTGGTCAGTTTCTATACCAGTCAGCATCAAAAGCTTTGCCTCTTAGGCAGCCATTGGCTCCTCACAGTTGACTCAGATTTGGTTCTGATTGGTCGGTTTCTATGCCAGTCAGCATCTCTGGGCCTATCTCTGGGCCTGATCAGGGAGGCGGGGCTGATCAGCAGCTTCCCAGGATGCTGGTGAGCAGGCTGAACTGCTGACCTATTGGAGAGACAGGCGTGGCTGCTGGTGAGGCCTGGAGAGAGAGAGAGGCAAGGGTTGATCAACAGCTGCTCTGGGCCTGATCCGCAGCCCCCTCAGCAGTCAGTGATGGGTTGCTGCACCAGCACCGGCTGCAGTCAGTGCTGGGTCACCATGGCAACCCAGCACTGACTTCCGGTGTTCAGTTGAGCCTTGGTCATTACGGACTCTGGCTCTTTATTATATAGATTAGAGGGTCGGTGTTGTTTTCTATTGATTTGTTTGTTTTAACCTTCCTAATTGCACTTGAATGCCAACATATTCAGTAGTATTCAATTCCAGGTCATCATTTGGCTTTTTTATCATTGCTCCTGGCTTGTGTGCATTTTGTTTTTGTTAATGAATACTTAGATGTGTTAAGCATCTTCACTAAACTTTTCTGAGTCTGAGTATCACAGAACTGGAAAAAATTGCGAAGATGATTTCAACAGTTAAAAATTTATAAAAACTAAACATTTGGGCATGGGTGATTAATTTATTTAACCAATATGCTGTATGTCCTTTATATTTGCATGTCTCAGCATATCTTATATATTCTTACATGCTAAATCTAACAAACATAAAATGCTTATTAATTATTTTATAATCCTCAGTATTATTACCTGCAAATTGACATTCTATTACTTATTTCCCAGTATTCTCAAGAAGTTTAAATGAGACAACTAATATAATTAAAGTAAATAAATTTTCATTTTCCATTCCTGCTATGCTTTTTATGGATTTTTTTAACTTGTATTCAATTGGATAAGATATTTAAAACTTACACAAAATGCATTATTATACACACACAAAACACATATGTTATAATATGTTTAATTTTATATATATATCAGATGCATTAGGCATTAGTAGAACATGTGAAACATAATTAGGTGTAAATGAATATATATGGCATGTTTAAACATATATTAGTATGTGCAACACATATCCCTAGATACGATCAATGTACAAACATTTGGGCATGTGTTAAGTATTTTTCTCTTTCTGCTCAGTGGCTTATGCCACAGACAATAAAACCTAAAGTAGTTAATTTAGGATCTTAACATCTTAGATACTATACGTTGCATTCCAAGATCTCGTCAATTCTTCTAGAAAATGGTTTTAAAGATGAAAAGTATAGAGTTGCTCTATCCACCAAACAGGGTGTTTTCCAAAGCAATGTAGGCCTCAGTGAGAGTGTATCTACATGGATTTGATTATTGGCCTGAAAATGAGGTTCATTTGTTCATTTTCACCTAGTAACTATTAGCAAAGAATATAGCTAATATCTTATATTATTATTAATAAAAGTTGAATTTTATTTGGAGTCTCAGAATTCACTCATCATAATATTAATAAAAATATATAAATCTATTCCCCACAAGCATAATTTTAGTATAGTCTAAGTATAACACTAATCTGGAATGTGTGGTAACTTGGTGACAGCTATAGCACAGCTTGACTCAGCAATCATTCCCATATATTTTGCAATTATTTTTAATCATAGATATTCAACAGTTCTTATACTGCCAGGCTAAAAACCTGGGACATTGTTTCCTGATTTTATAATCATCTCCTTGAGAAGTTCAATCTAGAAGGGAACACTGCTGAGCTGAGAGTGTCTGTGAATGAATAAAGATCTCTATAAATACATGTGCAGCATTATGAACATGCAGCTGTTCCTTCTTATTCTGACACCATTTTGAAAATCTGTTATTGACTACAATGAAGGGTGGGGAAAGAGAAAACCTCACATCATTAAAGCAGAAAACTCCTCAAGTTTTGTACTTTACCAGTGTTCTGTCATCACATTCTTCTGTGAATGACAGTAAATACCAGTAAACATTTTCCTACCTCTCTGTATGTATATATAAAGAAATAAAATGCAAAATATCTTAAAACAACTTCCATTTTCTTTTATAATTGAACTAGAGGCCCGGTGCATGAAATTCGTGGATGGGGCGGGGGTGTCCCTCAGCCCAGCCTGCACCCTCTCTAATCTGGGACCCCCTGAGGGATCAGGCCTAAACGGGCAGTCAGACATCCCTCTCACAATCCAGGACTGCTGGCTCCCAACCGCTCACCTGCCTGCCTGCCTGATTGCCCCTAACTGCTTATGCCTGCCAGCCTGATCACCCCCTAACCACTCTCCTGCCAGCCTGATCATCACCTAACTGCTCCCTGCCAGCCCAATTGCCCTTAACTGCCCTCCCCTGCAGACCTGGTTCCCCACAACTGCCCTCCCCTGCAGGCCTGGTTCCCCACAACTGCCCTCCCTTGCAGGCCTGATCGCCCTCAACTGCCCTCCCCTGCCAGCCATCTTGTGCCGGCCATCTTGTGTCCACATGGTGGCAGCCATCTTGTGTGTTGGAGTAATGGTCAATTTGCATATTACCTCTTTATTATATAGGTTTTATGCCATTGGGACAAAAATTGCTATTTTAATCTTATAGCAGAAGTTTTCTTAGTCCAGAGACTTGTACTTGCTTAGCAAAACACCTTGATGTACCATTGGGGTTGTTTAGCTGTAGCTTGGTGGGCAATTAAATAGATTGTTATTTTTAAAAAGAAAGTGTGTGTGTGTGTGGGGGGTGGGGGGGCTAGAGAATATGTTCAGTGGTTAGAGCTTTGGCCCATGCACTAAAGGCTAGTGGATTTGATTCCCAGTCAAGGACACATACCTGAGTTGTAGGTTCGATATGTCCCTCTCACATAGATCTTTCTCCCTCCTCCTATTCCTCCCTCCCTCCTTTCTTTCCACTCTCTCTAAAAGGCAAGCAATGGAAAATATATCCTTGGGTGAGGTTTAAAAATAATAAATAAATAAGGATAAAGAATTTGATGATTCCACCAACTTCTAGTGATGGTGAACATAAATAAGAAGAATCCATAAATTTAATACATGCTTGAGAATTTGAAGCTTTAAGTAATGGCTCTCAAGTTTGCCAGAACCAACACCTTTTATTTATTCTATCATAAATGTCTTAATAAATATTATTAATATATAATTTATCTAAAATAAAATGGAAATGCTTTAAGCATATAGGTCAATGAGTTTTGATATATATTTGTATATTATATACTAGAGGCCCAGTGCATGAAATTCATGCATTGGTAGGGTCCCTAGTGGCTGCAGGCTGGGTATCCTCCCTTCCCCGGACCAGCCCCGCCACCTGGTCGAACTCCCGGACAAAGTCCCGGTCGAGGGGACAATTTGCATACTACACTTTTATTATATAGGATAACCAACATATATTATGGTAGAGTTTAAAACAAACATATAATATTTCCCTGTTTGTTTTTAAATCAACCATTGCTTCCTGTTGCAAATAAGATCAGAATGAATCTGAATGCAAAGTCACATGGTTTCTATAATTCAAAGCTTTCAGAGTTACAGTCAGAATAATTGCAAGTAAAAAATTACAATAGCTTTGAAAGGCTAGCACTGCATTGTATTTCTTGTTTTATATCTTATTATAAAGATATCCGACCATCACAACAATCATGATATAGAGCATTTGCAGCACCAGAAAAAGTACTCTTGTACTCCACTACAGTCAGTCCTGACTTATCTTTTTCTCTTTCTCAAATACATTTTTTGAACTATTCTCTTTCCCTTGTTAACTTTATATTTTCTCAAATTTTAACTGCAATCATATAGCATGTGTTATTCCTTTCTCTCTTTTTTTTAACTGGCTTCACTTAGCATGTCTTTGAAGTTCATCCATCAATGCCAATATTAATAGAAAATATTTTATAATGCTCCATTTCTATTATAAAATAAAATTTGTATATATGTATATCCTTAACTTAAAATGGAAATAAAATTAAAGTAATTTATTTAAGGTATCATATATATTACAGGTAACTATACAGGCATTTATAATAATATGAAATAGCCAGATACTTGTGCCTATAAGAGAAATGAGGAATTGACATTTTCATCAATATAAAATATCTCTGATAATATCATTCCTTTAAAATTTTGTTTTTATATTAATTATAGCTATTTTATTCTTTTATATTAAAGTTAACATAGTACATATTTTCCATAATTTTACTTTCAAATCACCCATACTTTATACTTTAAGTGTGTCTTGTAGATAACATATAGTTGGATAGTGAATTATTATCCATTCTGACTTTTAATTAAATTGTTTAGACCAATTACATTTAGTGTGATTGTTAATGCAGTTACATTTAGTCTATCAGGTTGCTATTCATTTTCTTTTTTGCCTTATCTGTTCTTTGTTTTCTTTTTCTGCCTTCTTTTGTATTGAGGTTTTTGGAGTGTTGTTTTGTTTGTTTGTATTTTTATGATTCAAATTAATTCCCATTTTTGGCTTTTAAACTACAGATTATTTTTTATTGGTTACTTATGGTTTATTGTACAAATGTTAACTTATTACACAATTTTAAGTGATATCACACTTCCTTGCTTTGAACTTTTAGATCTGAAATTATAGTTTTCATTAAATTTGAGTAATCATAAGCTATTATTTCTTTAATTAATGTTTTATTGTATTCTTTTTAAAATTCTATCATTTGGGAAATCCAGTTACCCACATATGAAGCCAACTAAAATTGCACAACAGCTCACTGATACTCCTCATTTTTCAATTTCTTTTCTTTCTGTGTTTAACTTGGGGTGTCTCTATTGCTATGTCATGAAGTTCACTATCTTTTACCTTCTGAAAATTTTTGTCTGGCTTTAATTCATTCAATATATTTTTCTTCTCACTTAATAAATAAAATTTTCATCTAAGTTTTATTTTTGGTGTTTAAATTTATTTTCAGTGTTTATATTTTACTTTTTAACTCAATTGAATATGGTTTTAATAACTGTTTTACTATCTTTATCTGCTAATATAATATCTGTGTTAGTTCTTGATGACCTTTAATTCATTGATTTCTCTCCTAATTAGAGTATCATTTTGCTATTTGTTGGCATGACTCTTAGTCTTTAATTACAATGTGTATTTTATGTTGTTGGGTGCAGGAGTGATGGATACTTCTGAATTGTAAATATTCTTGTGTTGTCTTTGAAACTATTAATTTATTTGGAATCAGTATGATCTTTACAGATCCTGCCTTTATGATTTATATGGCATAAGTCAATCATTGTTCAATGTTGACCTAATAATTTCTTGCTACTGAGGCAAGACTCTTCTGTGTACTCTCCCCTGATTTCCAAAAAAATTATGAGATTTTCCCATCTGGCTGGTGAAAGTAGTCACCCACCATGAGTGAGTGCCAGGTATGTTTCTTCTGTGCTTTGGATGATTTTTTTCTTTCTTTCTTTCTTTCTTTCTTTCTTTCTTTCTTTCTTTCTTTCTTCCTTTCTTTCTTTCTTTTTACATTAAGTAGTTTTCTCACAAGCATGTACTAAATATCAAAATAACCCTCTTCTGAAAATTTGAGGAGGATCCTTTGCATATTTTTGGTGTTCTCCATGAGTTTTCTCCGCTCTGGTACTCTGTCCAATAACTTCTAGTTACATTGTTTTTCCAGAACCCTTAGCTCTGTCTTCAAAATGCAGTTGGTCTAGATCTGCCTGTGTTCATCTCCCTAAGCTGCAGCCTAGAAATTGTTGTAGAGCAATAAGCCCAGGGGGTCGGGGGGGTGGTGGTGGTGGCAGTCGTAGGGCTTACTTTGTGTATTTCCTGTCTCTCTGGAACATGTATTCTTTGATGCCTGATATCCAGTATTGCAAAAATCATTTCATAAATTTGTTTTTTGTTTATTTTCTGGTCGTTTCAGATCAGAGAGAAAGTCCAATCCAAGTTAATCCATTTTTATTGGAAGCAAAAGTCAGGTTTTGTGGGGTTTTTTTTTGTTTTTGTTTTGTTTTTTGTATTGTATTTTTTAAAAGAATATTTTACAGAAATATTTTTATAAGCTGACAAAAAATAACTGCCAACTTATGACTTTATACTGAGTAAAAACATATTTTTTAAGCAAAAGTCAGGTTTTTTTATGATTTTTTAAAATTTAGTTTTTATTAAATATAAAGGGGTGATAAATGGTGATGGAAGGAGACTTGATTGTGGGGTAGTGAACACACAATAAAATATATAGATGATGTATTATAGAATTATACACTTGAAATCTATATAATTTTATTAATTGTCATCCCCAATAAATTCAATAAAAAAATATACAGTTTCCTTCACCTTTAATAAGGGAAAAGTGACAGATAGGGTGCGGGGGTCAGGGGGCGGTGCGCTGTATCCCAAATGCCACCCCCACCCCCCCATCACCTGCCTGCCTGTCCGGCCGCCAACCTTGCTGCGATCGGAGCCTGTGGGCTGCAGGGGAGGGCCCGAGAGGCACTCCATGCACCTCATGGTGACCAGTCCTTTGGTCATTTTGGTCATGACGCCTCTTGGCCTTTTATTATTATGATGTCTTCAGTTATGGTTTGCCCTTTACCAGTACTGCTTGAGTTTGTAATAATTCTTGATTTTATAATTTGCTATCCTTTGTGTTTTTTGAAAACTCTGAGCCATTATCTCTTCAAAATATTTTCCTCATTCTTGTTTTGGATGACTCAGATTATCATGAAGTATATTTTCTACATCTTTCTTACTTTTCACTGTTTTCTTTGTTTTGACTTTCTATTCTTTGTTTTGCATTCTTACTTCTTACGTATTTTCAGTTTCCATGTTATCTTTTTTATTGTGTCTAATCTGTGTTAAATCCATCTGTTAAATGAATAAATTCACCAATACATTTTTCAAATCTAGAATTTTCATTAAGTATTTCAATAGTTCCCATGTAACTGTGGGGATTTTATATCTTTTGTTTTTCTATCACTTCTAACACACGTTTTTCAGAATCCATATCTGATAACTCCATTTTCTGTCTATTCTTTCTCAATGTATCTGTCAGGGCAGGGACGGAGCCCTGCACGAGCTCTGGTGCTCTCAGAATCTCTGAGTGGCTGTGAGTCCACGTATTCTTCTAAATTCTCCTATTCGACTACACCAGGGCTGGTTCCTGCTTGAACCCTGCCCACTGTACTAACTGTTGGGAACTTAGTACAAGTCTTCCTTTACCCTCTGCTCACTAGTAACAGGTGTTGGGTCCGAGCCCCTCTTCCTGGGGCTGGGCCTCCTAGGACACCGGGTCTTAGACGGAGAAGCCATGAGAGGTTGTGGGTGTATAAGAATGAGTCTTTATTGCAGACGCCAAAGGCCAAATAGCTATCAGATAAGAACAGTCCTCACAGCAAAGTCCATACAGGCAGGCAGCCAGACACTGGCTGGTGAACATATATCTTTCCGATAAAGCAGCACAGTCTCTGTACCCACAGCTATTACCTGAGCAGCCACATGCTGCCTCCTGGACTCACAGCTTCACATTGTAGCAGTACCTGAGCTCTCTGGCTCAGCAGCTTCTCCTGTCTCTCCTGCCCAGCTGCTCTCTCCAGCAGACTTCTCACTCCCTCTTCAACCGACTCGTGCTGAATCAAGCCAACTAGCTGGTCAGTAACCTACTTTTATACTAATTAGACAAAGAAGGCTTCATGCCAACAGTGACATCAATCATATTTGCTACTGAAGGGCCATGTGTCCTTGCACCCACCCATGGTACCTTGGCCTGATTAGGATTCCCGGGCTCAGAGATTCCTTGGACATCCCGTTTAGGCACATGCTCAGAGCAGCCTTTGGCCATTCTGGTGTATTGTTAACAAGGCCTCTGTGCTCCCACCAGCCTTGACTATCCGGGGACATGGCATGGTTCCCACAGTATCAACTATGATATATTGTATCTTTTTTAAAAATATGTTTTTATTGATTAGAGAGAGAGAGAGAGAGAGAGAGAGAGAGAGAGAGAAATATCAGTGAAGAGAGAGTCATTGATTGGCTGCCTCCTGTGCTCCCCCTACTGGGTATGAAGCCCACAACCTAGGCCTGTGCCCTGACCAGGAATGGAACCTTGACCTCCTAGATCAGTGGTCGGCAAACTCATTAGTCAACAGAACCAAATATCAACAGTACAATGATTGAAATTTCTTTTGAGAGCCACATTTTTTAAACTTAAACTATGTAGGTAGGTACATTGTTGTTAACTTAATTAGGGTACTCCTAAGCTGGCCTTTGCTAAAAACTCAAGGGGCCAAAGAGCCGCATGTGGCTCGCGAGCCACAGTTTGCCGACCACTGTCCTAGATCATGACTCAACATTCAGCCATTGAGCAACACCAGCCAGGCTATCTTGTTTCTTTGTATGCCTGTTTATGTTATATTGTGTGTTGACAGTCATATATTATAGGAATAAACTGAGTATTATCTTCTAGAATATATTTTTGAGATTGTACAGAAATTAGGGTTACTTGCAACCCAAGATCACCCTAATATAATCAGGGCTTAAAAATATTTTAATGCTAGGCATCAATCCTTTGATGTATTATTTGTGACCTGTCACCAATATGCCTTTTTAACTCCTAAAAGCTTTATTGTATGCCTGTACATAATCTTTAGTGCTCCTGAAAGATGTTGCCTACAATTCTTTGTACCATTGAGTGTTGTCCAATTTCACATCTCTCTACTTTGTCATCTATTTCTACATTTACCTGAAGTGTCATCACCCACTCCTAGAAACATTTGCTCATTTTTCACATCCCAGATAAAATGTTACCTACCTGTAATACTATCTCTCTCCCCCACTGCCTAAGCAAATAGCTGATTTCCCTAGACTCTTATAGTCATTTTAGCGAAATTACTTCGCTAGTATTTTAACATTCTATTATTAGGTATCTTTTGTCCCTTTGTAATATGAACTGTTTGAGGAAAGAACTAGGTCAAATTTGTAATTGTAATAGGGGACCAAAACCTCAAAATCTCTATGTCCCCAATGTGTAATACATTACCTGAAATATAGTAGGTTGTCTGATAATGGTTGCTGGATTGTGGTCCTGGGGTTTCGTTGCTCTATTCTTTAGTACATTTCATGCCTTCTAGCATTCTCTGGAAATATGCTTCTGTGATTTCTGACCAAATCTAACTGTAACATTTCTGTATTAAAGTACTGTGAATCCCTAAGCAGTGATTTTAGCATGTTTCCACTCTTATGGCAAATCTAAACCATATGCTGTCAAAAGCATTGCCCCAGGGTTAAAATCAGATCCAGAAAATGTAAGTGTTTCTATGAATTTAGCTTAATTCCCAGTAGTTATTCTTGTTCCAATTCTTGTTTTCAAACGATTAAAAAAGATACAGCGAAGTAGGTTAAAATGTCTGTTTTCATATGGTATAAATTGAAAAATATTCTTTGTAGCATGAACATGTGTATTTAAAATTTGAGCTCAGATTTATTGTTTCTTTAAGATGCCAGCATAGATCTGGAAAGTTAAGTGGGTGGTGAGATAGCTGGTTAAAATTAAAAATATATATATATGAACATCAAACATTAGACATTCATTTGGACCAAGACCCAAAGAAAGAGATAGGAGAAAAATGGGAAGACAGGTAGAGACAGGTGTCCAGAATGAATGGTAAACACTCAGTGGCACACTTTTGAAGCGGCTGTCATGGATGCCAGTATGGGAAGGCCTCTCTGAAGGTGGAGATAGGCAATACACTTAGGGATTGCATGCACTGTAGTCATTCAGAGGAATAGAAGATGCCAAGGAGGAGTATCGGTAGATGAAAGTCCTTTATGTTCCTAGAGATATTTGACAAGGAAATGGAGGAATCCAAATTTTGAATAAATTGAATACAGAGCTTTTTTTTTTCTTTTTTTTTTTTTTTTTTTTTACTTTTATTGATTTCAGAGAGGAAGAGGCAGGGAGAGAGAGAGAGAGAGAGAGAGAGAGAGAGAGAGAGAGAGAGAGAGAGAGAGAGAGAGAGAGGAACATCAATGATGAGAAAGAATCACCGATTGGCTGCATCCTGCACGCCCCCCACTGGGGATCAAGCCAGAAACCCAGGCATGTGCCCCTGACTGGAATCGAACTCCGGACCCTTCAGTCCGCAGGCAGACACTCTATCCACTGAGCCATACCAGCCAGGGCCGAATACAGAGCTTTTTAAAACTCAAATTTAATTTTGTTCTGCATTTTACCCCAGACTTGCATGCGCGCACACACACACACACACACACACACCATTTCAATGATTTTTCAGTACTCAGTATTTTAGAGTTTTAAAAGAAGAAAACAAAAACAATAATAACAAATAAAACATAAAGTTCTCAACATTATCTACTAGGCCCTGCATGACCTGAACTTGGCCAACTACTTTCACCCAAGTTCAGGCTGTGCTCCCCCTAGTTTGCTCATTTCAGCCAGAAGGACTTTTAAAATCCTTGACCTGTAAAGTTTGACATTTTGGTTTTTCACATCTAGTGTTTGCACCAAATGTGTTTTTGTGTATCAGAGAGGATAAGGATGCATTTTTACATAAAATATGAGTAATAAATATTATATCACTATAACCTTTACTATATAGTCTCTGATTTTTCCCTTTGGTATGTAATATGGGGTTTTTTACTTGTTAGGCTTTTATATATTTATGGGCTCGAACTGGACTCTCTCTTTTTTTTCTCTTGGTTTATTTGTTTATCGCTGTGTCAGTACTATCTTGCCTTAAGTCTTGCTTTTGGGAAGATCAAGGATACAATACATTGTTAAACTTCAGCCATATCTTGGTCATTCCAGTCCCTTTTGATCTTTGATATAAGTTCTAGAGGCAAATTGTCAAATTTCCTAAAGTCTTATTGATGAAATGGGGGATAATTTAATTATCTATGAACATCATCTCTTCATTCAATTAGTTCTTCCAATAAAGTTTCAAAATGTTTTATTTTCTACTTAGTTGCTATTTTTATTGATATTATATCTAGCTGCTTAACTGAATTCTAGCATTAATTGTAATTATCTGTGTGGAGATTCTCTGCATTTTCAAAGTAGACATTGATATTTGTAAATAATTGCACCATTTGTATTTTACTTTGATTTTGTGTCTATTATTTGCATTTTCTCTTATAGCATTAGGGAGGATCACAAATATGATATTCAGTAGACATGTCTTATTGATTATTAAAGGACATTATTCTAACAATTTATCATCATGATAACACCTAAAGTTTCTTTATAAATACATTTTATTACGTTTAACAGGTTTTCTTGTCTTTGTTTATTAAGATTCTTTCTAATCATGAAGAGGTGTTGATTTCTTGAAATTGTACATTTTTAGTTAGCATATTACTTTTCCCTATTTGTTAATATTGGATTATATAAATAATTTTTTAAATATTAAAATATATGTTAATTCATAGACTGACTCTACTTGATCATGATGTATAATAAACTTGATATTTTAGAGTGTTTTGTTTCAGACATTTTGTTTAGGGTTATTGCAAATATGCTCACAGTGGCCACAAATTGAAAAAGTGCAATTAATATTCTCTCTGTTTTCTAAAAATGTTCTATAAGTCTAGAGATAATGTTTGTTGAAAGTTTAATAAAATTATATTTAAGACGTTTTGACCTATATTGATTTTTGTTGTTTTTTGAATAAAGATTGTCATTATCAGTACTTTTTTTTAAGATAGTGATAATCTTTGACATTTTTTTTTCCTCAAATCAATCTTAGTGAGTCGGATTTCTTTAGAATTCTTATTTCCTTTAAATTTTAATATGCAGGTCCATAACATTGCTGGGATTCAATTTTAATTTTTTTCTCCTAATTATATTCCCTTTTTTATTGCTAATAATTCTCAGTTGTACCTTGTCTTTTATTTTGTTTTCTTTAATTGGCATTCTCAAAGAATCAGTTTCCATTTCTGCTGATAATATCAATTTTATATTTGTTTTTATACTTTTTTATTATTTCTCTCTTTGTAATTTTCTGGCACTTATTCTGTTGTTCTTTTTATTTTTATTCCTTATAGTGAATGCTATATACTTTAATTTTTATTTATTATTTAACATAATATTAATTTCCAAATACCATAAACCTCTTTACTTTTGACTTCTGCATTATTTACAGTGAATATTTATTTCAGCACTTACTTTTTAAATTTATCTTAATATTTATTTCTAAATTAATTGTATGAATTTAACTTCATGGAGTCTGCATGATACAAATTTTGAAAATCTGTTTCAAGGATTTTTTTAGTAACCAACATTTTATAAAAATTTTATTTTATTTGCCAAGATAATTTACTCTCCTATAATAGGATGCAGAGATCTCTATATGTCCACTAAATCAAACTTATGTTTTATATTTTATACTTTTAATAATATTTGTGATTTTATTTATTTGGGTCTTCTCTCTGTTTTTTAATGAGTCTGGCTAGGGTTCATCAATCTTGTTTATATTTTTAAAGTTCTTGGATTTATTAATCTTCCTTGCTGTTTTTTTAGTCTCTATGTCATTTATTTCCACTCTGATCTTTACTATTTCCTTCCTTCTACTTCCTTTGGGCTTTTCTTGATGTTCTCTTTCTAATTCATTTAGTTGCTATTGGGCCTATCAATAATTCACTAATCCAGCAGATACTTAATGAGTATCTTCTAAGTGTTAACTGATATTTCCAAAATAATTATATGTTAAAAACAGAATGTGCCTCCCCAACATTCATATGTTAAAATCCTAACTATCAAAGATGATGTTATTAGGAGGTAGGGCCTTTGAGGGGAGATTTGATCATGAGAGTGGACCCTCATGAATGAGGTTACAGAGTTCCCTAGCCCTTCTGACATGTGAAAATGACAATAAGAAGCTGCCACCTAAAAGTGAGCCTTCACTTTACCAAGTTGGTGCCCTGATGATCACAGTCTTCCAGTCTCCAGAACCCTGAGAAATGCATTTCTTTCATTTTAGAACTTCCCAGTCTGTAGCATTTCATTATAGCAACCCAAACTGACTGAGATAAATGAGGGTATGGTAATTAAGAAAGAGACAAAAACCTCTGAGTTCATGGAGCTTACATTATTTATTTACTGTGAGAGAGGTAGATCCCATATGAAACATGTTAGGGAATTATCACCTCCCTTGCATTTTCCAAAATCATTACATTACTTACTTTTATATTCTTGGATATGATAACTTAGAAAATGTAAAACATTGTAGAAACTAACACTTTTACCATTCTCTGCTGGTTCTCCTCTTCCTTAATAACCTTTAAAAATTATAACATTTTTGTCTGATATTAGTATAGCTGGTCAATATTATTATTATTGTTATTAGGTTGATGGTAGACATAATCCCAATTTTAAAAAAGTATTTCTACTTTCTTTAGTTTTAATCTTCCCATGAATTTTTATATTTGTCATGTGCAATTCTTGAAAATCATTTAACTGGGTATCTTCCTTATATCCAAAGTGAAAATATGTTTCTGAGATGCTGAATTTAGACTCTTTAACTTTATTTTGATTAGTGATATACTTGTTCTTATTTCTGCCATCTTATTTTGTGTAGTTTACCTTTGTTACCATATAGCCTAAATATTATTAGCAATATACAATTGTATAAAGGAAGACGTGACCATGCAGCAAAGGGGAATGCCTTGAGAATCTGAGCTTTGTCATGAAGCTAACTTGTGTCCTCAGATCTATTCAAGCTCAATCACATGTGAAATTAATCTTCAAGCAGGAAATGCTCCTGTGCAAACCCAGCTGTGCAGCTTGATGGTTTAGCAACTACCCCTATCATAGATGGTGACTCATTTAGCATGGCCACTGTGGATTCCATGGTTAGGTGTTTAGTGTCCAGGACATTGCTCATTAGCAACTGTTTTCCAAAAGAACAGTTGTCTCCAAAAGAATGCCATAAGGCTGTGCTGTAATTCTCCTATTGACATTAGCATAGGCTCCATATTACATCACAATCTAATACAGACACTTGCATCTTCAAGATCATAGGCCCAAATGGTAAAACTTCTTGCGCTGTGATTTGGATCTTGTTCAGAACTGTCTCTTATTCTGAGTCTTTCCCCCACACTGGTAGCCTTGTGGAATGGCTACCTTGCAAAAGGTTCAAAACAGCATAGTAAAATGACATTATATATGTTGCCTAAAAATTCCATAGAGGCCCAGTAAGTGTAGTGACTTCTTAGTGAAAGATGTCACAGTGTTCATCTTTTGCTCTGAGGGGATAATTTTTATTTAATTTTATTGTGGTCTAATAGATATATCATAATTTTCCTCAATTTGGAGTGTACATTCATGATTTTAAGTAGGTCTACTGAGTTCTAAAACCATTATCATAATTTTCATCGGGTATCTTAAGGTGACTTAGACCACTGACTGGCTCCACAGAAACTCTACTGAGATGGACTTCTTTTAATTTGGTGAGGCATATTTCACCTTGTCATGCATGTGGTATATGAGGGCTTTTTGCTGCTTCCTCTTAGGTAAGCTCATTTGGCATGAGGTCGTCCATGAAATTAGGATGTCCTGTGAGATAATAAAACAATCAGATTCACTCCAAGCTGGATGGTGACTGCGGGAGAATTGGCATGGCCCTCAGTAAGACAACGTCACGTTTCTGCTTTCCACCCAAACTGTTCTGGTGGTCTATGCTCAATGACACAAATGAAAAAGCATGCCAGCTCATTAGTTACATACCATGTGCTAGGGCTATGCTGATTTGCTCTGTAACAGAGAAAAAATCTGGAACAGCAGCTGTAATTGGAGTCGCCACCTGTTTTGATAATCCAATGCCGTTCACCAAAGCTGTCCGATTTCAGCACGGGCCAAATGAGTGAGCTTAATATGTGTGAAGGAGGGCTAAACAACCCTGCCTTTCTTATGTCTTCGCTGCTGTCCCAGGGTATGTAATGTTGCTTTAGATTCCTAGTTTTATATGGATGGAAAATTCCAGGCTACCTGTAGTACTCTGAAACTCTAGTTTTTGTTTTCAGCTTTTGCACCTGGATACAGTCCCAAATTGAGTATTTGTTTATGGCTCACTCGTTTTCATTTTTACTGTGTCTCCTCCTCTTCATCTTCCTCCCTGACTCTCCCCTCCTTTCTTCTTGTTCTTGTTCTTTTTTTTTTTTTCTTTCTCTATTCTTTCACAATCTTTCCCTCCTTCTCATCTCTAATGTTCTTTTTCTTGAGATTTCTTTCACTTCCCTATGTCACAACAATACATTTGCAAGTGTGTTGTAGAATATTCAGATTCTAATTACATTATAACAGGAGGTTCTTTTATAATATTTAGTCCAACATTTTGCCAGAAGTGTAATTGAAAATATGCAGTAATTACTCATTAAAATAGAGTAGGATACACAATTAAAAAATTATTGGAAAAAGCTCAAGCTCAAACATTCTCTGGCACTTTATAAGTTTTTCTTTCTTATTGAAACACTAGAGGCCCAGTGCACGGATTTGTGTACCAGTGGAGTCCCTCTGCCTGGCCTGGGACCCCTCGGGGGATGTCAGACTGCCAGTTTTAGCCTGATCCCCGCAGGCCAGGCCAAGGGACCCCACTGGTGCACAAATAATTGCACCTGGCCTCTAGTATGCATATATAATAGACAAATATGCAAATTGACCGCACCTTCGCTACGCCCAAACCACGCCCACCAACCAAGCCACGCCCACCAACCACACCCACCAGGAAACCGTTGCAGGGACGTTGGGGTGTGGCAGAGCCCAAGGCCTGGAAAGCTGCACGAGGCTTTCCCGGCCTTGGGCACCAGCGGGGAGCCTGCAGCCGATCGCAGGAAACCACTGGGGGTCGGCCCCTGCGATCGGTAGCAGGGACGTTGGGGTGTGGTGGAGCCCAAGGCCACCACCCGGGGCCAAGCCCCGACCCTGAAAGAAGGCAGAAGGCGGTGGCCACAGCCAAGGCCTGGGTCCCCGGTGCCGGCAGCCAGGTGAATGAAGGTCTATTGCACGAATCTTCGTGCAAACGGGCTACTAGTATGCATATAAGATCTTTGGTTAATCTCTTCCCCACGCTCCCCCCACCCACCCTTTCCTCTAAGATTCATCAGTCTGTTCCATGTTTCCCTGCCTGTGCATTGAGTGTCTGCCCCCTGGTGGTCAGTGGACATCATAGCTACTGGTCGAATGGTCTAATGGTCCAATGGTCACTTAGGTTTTTATATATATCGATCATAGCAACAATTTCTTATGTTAAAAATTTCTCTATGTCCAGCATTTTATAAACATCATTTATTTAGACATCAAGTTAGAACATTGTTTATAAAATCTTTTTTTATACTTCACTTAAAATAGTTTGTATTTTTCTGATTGTCCCTGTATGTAGAGACTTAAAATAATTACTATGCCAGTCTCTAATTCATAAAAGAGAATCTATTTTGGGGTTTTGTTCCTTGTCTCCAGGACTTGGACCTTCCAGAAAATTCTAGTCTGTAGAAAGTTGAACTTATCCAGTCTCAAATAACAGTGACTTTACCCATAAACCATTTCACCCTTATTTGTTTTAGTCATTATTATGGAGGCATAATTTTATATATAGTAAAATTTACCAATTTTATGTATATAATTTGATGATTTTTGACAAATATATACAGTTTTATAAGCACCATGACAGTCATGATGTGAAACATATTCATGAAGTTACCTCATAATTATTTATAGTCAATTTTCTCTCTACATAGTCAGGTCCTGACCACCATGGTCTTGCATTCTCTCACTCTAGTTTTATAACTATTTTTACAAAAATCATATAAATAGAATCAAACAATATGTAATTTCATGTGTTTGACACCTGAGATTATTTCAAATTGATAATACATGCAAAAGTACTTTGTTCCTAATCTATTAAATTTAATTATGGTCAAATGTTGATGGAACATTTGGTTGATTCCAGTTTTTGGCTATTATGAATAAAGCTGCTATATACAATAAAATACAAAGATTTCTGTGATCAAATGTTTTCCTTTCTTTTGAAAGGGCTTTTGAGATTGCTGGTTGGAAATATGTTTAACTTTATAAAAAACTGCCACATTGTTCTCCAAAGTGGCTATCCCATTTTTAATTCTCATAAAAAATATGTAAGAAATCAGAAGTAAATAAGTCCTAGAGATCTAATGCATAACATAATGAATATAGACAATAATATTGTTTTATAATGTTATAATTTGCAATATAAGGGGGGGGGGGAAGAGAGGGGCACCATGCTGCTTTGGCCTTTGAAATTGATACTAAATATTGCTAAATATTGCTACCTTGCTAATCATATTAATATATAAATATTTCAAGTAACAGTTTGTATATCTTAAACTTACCCAATGTACATGTCAAATATAGTCATTAAACAAAGAAGAAATATATAAGAGTTTGAGTAACTCCAAATTATGTCTACTACTTGGTATTTTCAGATTTTTGTTTTGTTCGGTTTTGTGGTCATTTTATAGTAGCGATGGTTTAGTTTGCATGTTTCCAAGACAACTGATAATAAGCATCTTTGTATATACTATTGGCTTGTAATTCATCTTGTGTGTATGCAATTACTTTTACATATATATGTAGTGGTTTATTCATTATTAGGGTTGTGATACCATTTTATATACCTAGAAAAAAGTAATTTATCATCTATATGTTTGGTAAATATTTTTTTCATATTTGTGGTTTTATTTTAATTTTCCTAATATTGTATTTTGAGAAAAAAAACACATTTTTTTAAATTTTGGTTTACTTCAATTTACCCCATTTCGATGTGTTTTATAATTTCTATATGCAGTTTAAGATCCCAAAGGTTTTCTCTTACATTTTCTTTCAGAAGTTGTATAATTTTAGGTCTTAAATTAAGTCTCTAATCAATTTTAAGATAATTTTTATGGTGTTAGAAAATTCTTTTTTTTCCTCGTGTACATCCTTTTTTTTTTTTCATTTTTATTTGCTGTAAAGACAATCCTTTCCTGTTGAATTGTTGTTTTTCTTTAAATAAATTGATCATATATGTGAATGTAACTGTATTTATTTTTTTAATTTGAGTTCATTCAAAATTTTAATATAAACTTTTCTAACAGCATACATTTTAACAGCAATTCAGTAGAGGGGGATGTCACTATCTGAACATCATGCATCTAGAAATTGATAGAGCTGAGGTATTAAATCATTGTCTGTCTGACTACAAATTTCACACCTTTCCCCAGGATTCTATGCTAATTTCCCACACTAAGTCCTCACTATGCTAAAATTCATTCATATTAACTTGGTGGTATAAAGTTAGACAGCAGTCTATTGGCCTAAGGATAAATATACAGATTGATAAAATCAGAAAGAAGAACTTACAAATACATTCTAAGAACAAAACAGGCAGGTTTGGGGAATAAAGACGGCCCATGGGGGAGGAATGCATATGTGAAGGACAGAGAGACACCAAAATTCTTATCTTACTTGTACAAAGGATAGAGAAATACCACAGGATAAGGGGGTAAGAAGACATATATTCACAGAGGATAAAGAAAAATCACAGGATGGGAAAAAGGAAACATGTTTTCACAGACAATAGAGGAATGTTGTAATATAAGGAGGGGAAAAAGAGAGGGGCACCATGCTGCTTTGGCCTTTGAAATTGATACTATGTAACAAAATAACCAATGAGGAATGCATGAGGGCCCTAAATTAATGAAAGGTCCAATTAGAAAGGGTCAGGTTCAAACAAAGAACTGCAGCATATATAAACCGAAGACAAAGGGACATGAGGGAGGATTTTTTATTTTATTTTTCCCATTAGAGTGAGAGAGAGAGGCTTTCGCATTTGGGGGTCCTTTTACATTTTTATTAAAGAAATCTGTTAGTCCACAAATTTATTCTTCATCTTTTTCAGGCAAGAACCCACAAGAAGAAATCTGTACCCCAAATCCTACATTTCATTATTAATATGATGTTCTGATTGTGACATTTTTCTTCTGAATATCAGCTTCTCATTTTAAGATTGTTATAGGGGATAAAAAACATCCTATCTAATAAAAGAGTAATATGCAAATTGACCATACCTCTGCTACACCCACAAGCCACGCCCATAAGCCAATCAGGAGCGACTATGCAAATAAACCCAACCAAGATGGCTGCGGCCACAGAGAGCAGGAGGGAGGCTTGGGTTTCTCCGGCAATGGAGGAAGCAAAGCTTTCCGCCTGCCCTTCCCAGCCTAGGCTTCCACTCAATGCTACAAAGTTTCAATGATAGAAGATAAATAAATCCCAACAGAAATGCCTGCTGCCACAGAGCGAGCAGAAGGCTTGGCTCCACTCCTGGCTACAAAGTTTCAATTGTAGAAGATAAATAAATCCCAGATACCAGGGCCTCCACTTGGGTCACCGGGGTGTGTGGTCAGCCTGCACACCACCACAGGACCCTCACTCAGGCCGCCCCACGCCCCAAGGGAACCCCCACCCTGATCTGGGACACCCTTCAGGGCAAACCAGCTCTATCCTATCTAAGAAAAGAGTAATATGCAGATTGACCATCACTCCAACACACAAGATGGCTGCCCCCATGTGGTCAAAGATCCTGCCCCCATGTGGACACAAGATGGCCACCACAAGATGGCCAGCAGGGGAGGGCAGTTGAGAGGGACCAGGCCTGCAAGGGAGGGCAGTTGTGGGGGACCAGGCCTGCAGGGAAGGGCAGTAAGGGGTGACCTGGCCTGCAGGGGTGGGCAATTAGGGGTGACCAGGCCTGCAGGGGAGGGCAGTTAGGGGAGCAGTTAGTCATCAATTAGGCTGGCAGGGGAGTGGTTAGGGGGTGATCAGGCTGGCAGGCAGAAGCAGTTAGGGGCAATCAGGAAGGCAGGCAGGTGAGCAGTTGGAAGCCAGCAGTCCTGGATTGTGAGAGGGATGTCCAACTGGGATTGGGCCTAAACGGGCAGTTGGACATCTCTCGAGGGGTCCCAGATTGGAGAGGGTGCAGGCTAGGCTGAGGGATACCCCCCCCCCCCATGCATGAATTTCATGCACTGGCCTCTAGTCTATATCATAAAAGGCCTGTGGTCGCGATGCCATAAAGTTGTCACAACCAAACATCTAGTCACCAGGAGGTGTATGGAGCACCTCTCGCGGGCCGGGACTTATGGTTCGCGCAGTGAGGCAGGGCTCTTGTGGGGCTGGCAGGGGCGCCGCACAGCGAAGAGGGCATAGGAAGGCTGGCAGTGGGCAGGCAGGGCTGTGGGGTGAAGAGGGTGCAGGGGATGGGCGGCGGGTGGGCAGGGGCAGGGAGCATGGCGCAGGACCTCCGGTGGCAAGTAGAGGTGCTCCAGTCGCAGAGAGAGGGGTGGGGTGCACACAGCCAGTGGTGGGGGGAGGCAGTGCGTGGGGGAAGGGCACAAGCTGGGAGCATCGCAGAGTGCCAGCAGCGTCCATGGAGCGTGTGAGGAGTCGCAGGGCGGCGGACAGGAGTCTGATGGCAGGCTAGGCCTAGGGGACCCTACACACACATGATTTAATTGTATGCTGGGCCTCTAGTTTAATTATATGAAGTGTATCCCAGTGTCTGATAAATAGAAAACACTTCATAAATGCCAGGTCCCTTTATCCTTTGTTCAGGATGTTTTAATAGAAAAAAAAAAAAAAAGATTAACTCCTGTGATTGTGATTGATAGTAACAACCATGTTATGCATTCATTTAAAAAAAAAGGGGTGGGATAACTTATTTAGCTAAGCATGTACTTATACCTTGATACAATAATTTCTACCATATTTTGAGTAAAATATTTTTTTGGCCATTCTTAATTGCAATATATGTATAAAAAAAAGGCATAATTTATTATCTTTTCAAATGGCATAGCTTCCTACAGAATTATTTATGCTTTTAGTTAGAACAAATTGTATAAAAACATAGTAACAACGTTCTTTCCATTGTACTGAATACATTTTTTTTTAGCATTTTAATATATTTACATTAGAATCTAGTGGCCTAATTTAGAAAACATTTGCTAGTTTGTAGTTTACATAAATCACAAAGTAATTTATGCCTTCTAGTTTATGCTGCTAAATCTCTTTCATGAATATTGGGAAGACATTTAACTTACAAAGAAGCATTACGTATTTGAATGGATGTTTTTGAAGCATGGTAGAGAATGAAAATTGGAAGGAAGTCTGGGTTTTAGAATTCAGTAAAAGCAATGTTTATGTTTGCTCTGTAACTTTGTGACACAGATTCTGTGTAGTTATAAAAGTTGTTCTAACTACTGTCACCCCTTATTTCTCAATACCTCACAGATTAAATGGATAGATATTGTATGAAATATTCAATGTTACCTTTTAACACTAGCTATAATAAAACTTGGTTATTTTGTAATTGAAAATGGTAAAAGCTAACTTTCTCTGAATTAGCAAGTGCTATGTCTGATTTGAAGGTTAGTTAAATATAGATAAAGTCTGACTTGAGGAATTTAAAATATTTGGTACTTCCAATATGCTAGAAATCTTGAGCCTACCATTTTTTTAAGAATACAGAACAACAGAATATTTACAAAAATCTTTAAATTATATCCAAGTTTATGCCACATATCCCATGCTTATATGGGGGCAACATAATTTTAAACCAATATTATTATAGTTATCAAAATAATTCTATTCTCTATGTTTTTTTATTATCCACCACGTTGGTTAATCTCAAAATGTAGTGGGGACACCCAATAAGTATTTGACTCTCTGTGATATGAAATTTAGGCTAAGAAATTGATTTGATTTTTAAAATTTTGAGTTATAGGTGACACAAAACACAATCTTATTATTTATTTGCTTTTCAACAATTATTTTATCTTAATCTCTCCATATAGTTGTCAGTTTTTACATTGAAATAGGATTTTTTAGTCAGACATTATCTCTATTATAAAATATGAATATTATTAAGTACAGAAATCATATAGTCATAGCTTGATGAGTTTCAAAAGTGAATACACACCCCCCCCAATGCTCATTCATCAGGATTGCCACCATCTTGGGAAGGTCAACGCCCGGCTGACTGCCAAGGCCTCAGGCAGTAGACGCCCCTCGGTTGCCATGACAAAGAGGTCATGGAGGGTCAGGACACCGCCTCTGGTTGAAGCAGGTGCTGTGGGAGCAAACGGACCAAAAAAAATGGTTATGTCCAAGAGCCATCTAACTCCACACGTGGTGTGCGAATTAGTCATTGTTAGAGCTGAATTTAGTACTGGTGTGCCCCATTTTAAGCAGACCCCCCAAATAGACTTACCATGTTGATAATTCACTTTACTACAGAAAGAATGCACAAAAATTCTTGAAATAAGCAAAATAGTTTGCACCTCATAGTATGAAACGTTTAAACATCATTAAAGATAATCTCTATGAGTAATGGGAGTTGATATTAGCAAAATCTAATATACCCAATTCAAACTGTCATTCAGAAATGCATCTACTATGTAAAATCAAAGTATGGGATCTAGGGTTTGGAAAAAGCAACTTTACTTGGCTCTACCTGATCATCCCCTCAGCCTCATGCTTTGCACAAAAGTCTCAATAAAGAGATGGAGCAGAAGGAAAAGTCATGCCTCATGGCACTGAAATTTATCAGTTTCTTCAACAAATATTTATAAAAGTTGTATTAACTTTGTGCCTGTATTATAGAAACACAACACAGCTCTGTCCCTATCTTCAAAGAGCTTAAAGTCTCTGTGAGTTCCCGGTAAGGTAAACCCATAAATAGCCAAAGAAGGAGCAGGTTCCAATACAATTCTTACTATAAAAATTACTGAGTAAAAAATGGTCCTCACTCTCCCTCTAGAACAAGAATTAAAAGGAGCAAATAAACATAATGAAAGAATCCGAACTCCTTTGGGGACCCCACCCCTCAGGGACTGACACAGGTTTTGTGAGGCCTAAAGTTTACTGAACCTGAAGGACTAATTTTAGGGGAGGGGGGATTTTTTTAATAAGGTTCAAAAATGACTTTATTTAGAATAAGAAAACAAATTACAAATAACTATAGGCTTGGGGAATCTGTCCCTTTCTCTTTTAAATCGTTTCAGGCAGGTTATCCAAAATGCTGCTGGTTGCAACTTGCTTCTTTCCCCCAGAACAAATCCAGCCCTCACAGGGGCTCTGAAGCTTCCTTAGCTTTACCATAAAAATAAAACACACACACAAACAAAAAACAAACAAACAAACATTTCAACAACACTCCTTTCTGAAAAAATTTTTTTCTTTTTAAATTTTTTAACTTTATCAAAGTAGTAAATACATAGTTCATAAGGTATCTTTTTTACCCCTAATAGGTGTGTAGTGTAGTGGTATATCATTGTTGTTTTTATTCTATTGTTGACACTATTATAGATGTCTCCCATTCCCCCCCCCCCCCCGTCTTTACCCTCCTCCACCCAGCCCCCCGACCTCTGGCCATCACCACACTATTGTCTATGTCCATCCCCCTCCCCTCTGACCTCTGTCAGTTTCTCTCATCCTATATAATAAAAGGCTAATATGCAAATAGACCAAACAGTGGAACAACCAGTCTCTATGATACACACTGATCACCAGGGGGCAGACGCTTAATGCAGGAGCTGCCCCCTGGTGGTCAGTGCACTCCCACAGGGGGAGTGCCACTCAGCCAGAAGTCCTGAGCTGGGCTCATGGCTGGCAAGTGCAGCAGCAGTGGTGGGAGCCTCTCCCGCCTCTGTAGCAGAGCTAAGAATGTCTGACTGCTGGCTTAGGCTCACTCCCCCGAGGACATCCCCCAAGGTCTCCCAGACTGCGAGAGGGCACAGGCCAGGCTGAGGGACCCCAGCCATATGCATGTTGGGGGCGACCAGGCCAGCAGGGGAGGTCCATTAGGGGTGACCCGGCAGTCAGGGAGAGGCGGTTAGGGGCAATCAGGCAGCCAGGGGAGCAGTTAGGGGCATTAGGCAGGCAGGCAGGTGAGTGGTTAAGAGCCAGTGGTTCTGGATTGCAAGAGGGATGTCTTGGATTGGAGAGAGTACAGGCCAGGCTGAGGGATCTCCCGCCCACCCCCTTGTGCAAGAAATTCATGCACTGGGCCTCTAGTCTATTATATGATACCACAATTTGTTTATCTATTTTGTTCTTGACTATCATTTTGGACATTTCCAATTTTTGGCTATTATATATTGTACTGTATAATTGTACTAGTATGACCTTTGTCTGCATGTATTTTAGAGAATATATTTGTGTGTATATGTGTGTGTGTGTGTGTGTGTCTGATATAGGAATTTTGAGTAAATTTTAAACAGTTTTCTAGAGTCTATTTCAATTTGCACTGCTACCAGAAATATCTGAATGCTCTGGTTTCTCCTCTGGTTTACAAAATACATTGGGGTTACATTTATTTATTTATTTTTTATTTTTATTTTTTAAATATATTTTATTGATTTTTTACAGAGAGGAAGAGAGAGGGATAGAGAGTTAGAAACATCGATGAGAGAGAAACATCGATCAGCTGCCTCTTGCACACCCCCTACGGGGGATGTGCCCGCAACCAAGGTACATGCCCTTGACCGGAATCGAACCTGGGACCCTTGAGTCTGCAGGCCGACGCTCTATCCACTGAGCCAAACCGGTTTCGGCTGGGGTTACATTTATTATGTTAGTCATTCTAGAGTATGTGTAGATGTGTCACATTATAATTTTAATTTACATTTCTCTGAAGATTAATGATGTTGAGGGCCTTTTCGTGGGTACTGGCAGTGGGATACCCTTTTTATGTGAGATGTCTATTCAAGCTTTTGAACCATTGTTCTCTTGGGCATTGTATATACAGCATGGCCCCGGTTTTGTTATTCAATTGTGTATTTTCTTGATGAAAATGTACTAAAGATTATACTAAAGATAAAGAGTTTTTTCCCCTTAAATTAAGCTTTTAAATATTTTTCTTTCTTATTTTCCATATTAAAAAAAAAAAATTTGTGCCTTGAGAGATTGAAAACGTGCACACTGCTGTCACGCCTTTCACGAGAATGTGGCTCCTTCGTTTTCCATGTAATTGGTGTAACCTGCTGCTCACTTTCCCACTCTCAGTGAAGTTACGGGGAAGGGTAACCCTGTTCATTAAGGCTAACCCTTTCCTCCTGGTTGTAAGACACACACTTCCAGGGCTGAACAGTAACCTTCAGGAGTCAGTAGCCTCTTTGCGGTGATGGCTGGTGGTTAAAGGGCTCTCTCCCGTCTCACTCTCCAGGATGGCAACTGCAGAGCAAAGCAGGCGGTGGCACTCCAGGGCTAGCTTCCCTGTGAGGGTCTCACCAGCAATCTCTAGGTCTTGGGCCAGGTCCTCAGAAACCCATCGAGGACGTGCTGGGACCCATGAAACCCTGAGGTGGAATGAGCCATTTCCCAGGTGTTACTGATCAGGCCTGGGTGAACCTGGAGCTTACCCAGCCGCTCCCAGACACCACCTCAAGCTGCGCCTGGAGCTGCAGATCTCCCAGCTTCTGCGCTGTGTGCACTTTATCTCTGCCCTGCCGCAGGCCGCTGCCTAGTGGGGCCTGTGCAGGACCTCTTTCCAGTGCCTGAGCCTCAGGAAGCAGGTGCGGTTTGTGGTTATTTTTGTTGTCGTTGTTAGGTTTTATTTTTGACATTTATCTTTATTGCTGAAAGTATTACAATACCCTCTCTCCTCTCCTTCCCTCCCCCCGCCCCCAGGCCCCATTGACTCCCTCCAGGCCTTCAACACACTATTGTCTGTGTCCCTGTTTTGTTTATAGATTCCACAAGTGAGCTCATACAGTATGTGTCATTCTCTGATTTATTTCACTTAGCATAATGCTCTCGAGGTCTACATACTTATATGCATAGGCTATGAACACAGACAATAGAATGGTGAAGGCCTGGGAGTGGGTAGAGGCCAGACAGAGGGGGACAAGGGTGGGGGAAATCTGTAAGGTTTGCAACAATAGAAATATTAATTAATTAAAAACAAAACATAGAGGTACACGATTCATAAGGCTACAGCTTTCCCCAAAGATAGCAACATAGCTTGGCTAGACTGTTTATCATAATGGTCCCCAGGTGGTTTCCCTGTTTGCCCGTCCACCCCAATAATCTGGAGATTTTCAAGTGTGTGTGCTACAGCAGGCACACTGTTCTACCACAAGAATTTTAAAATATGCAATATCTGACTTTATTCAGTGTAATGTCTTCTTTTCCCTTAGATTGTCAAATAAAAAAATGACAACAGTTAATACAATAGCCATCCACTGTGAATGAATCAAAACTATACCTATTTTTTGCCAGATTGGCAAACAATATATTTTTTGGTGTGCCACTGAATTTTCGTAATTAGTTTGTGTGCCATGGGAAGAGAAAGGTTGAAAATCACTGCTATAGTTTATACTCCACACAGAAACCAGAGGGCTTTTAGTCACTGTATCATATTTCTTCTCACACTCTTCAGTGCCTTCCTATGTTACTCAGGACAAAAGCCAAAGCCCTTAGCATTATACCCATGGGCCTCCTGTAGGATCTGAAATATCTTTTACCCAATTCTGTTGTCAAATCACATTATAACCAAGTTTTCTCTAACTTTTCCAGGTAAAATAGCAAACCCTCAGAAAACTCATCCTGTTTTATTTTTTCTTCGTTGGAATTATTACAAAGATACATATCAGGATATAGGTTCATATGCCTTATACATATAAATCAAATATACCTATATACACATGCACACACATATATTTGTGTGTATATATATATATATATGTATATATATATATCTACACCTAATACAACTATATATTCACATCTTAGATATAACTGTACCTATGCATATCTTATATTTAATATCTGTATTTTACCACTGGATGTGTGTGCTTGCACACATGCCTGTGTACCACTTGTTTTCTCTGTCTTTTTTCATGAGAATGTAATGTCCATGGGAGGATATATTTGCTTCCTTTCATTAACACTGCATTTCTTGGTTTAATAAAAGTCCCAGTACATGAATAGCAGCCACTGACGACTTTTTACTAAGTAAGTCATTAAAGAAATGCATTTTATGTAGTCATTATTCCTACTTTAATCAGGAAGATTTGATGGTTAATGTCAATATATAATATGAGAGAAATTTTCAACCTACCTAGTCATATATATAATCTCCACTGATTTGATAAATATATTGCACTACCTACCTGTCTGTATCTATGACCGATCTTATGCTTAAGTTGTTTAACAACTTTAAGCTAGTGAGTTTCTCTGCAGCTGCTGCCACTCCTTTTTGTTCTCTGGCCAGCCCTACACAATGTAAAACTTAAGTGGGAATTTGAAAAAATTGCTCACAATGGCATTCTAATTTTATCTAATTCTAACAAACTATTCATATATCAGGTGTGGCATAAGGAGAGGGTGAAAAAGTCTACACATATTATTCCACACACCCCAAGAAAGCCTGAGTTTTATGTGATTTTAGGTGACTGATTCCTCCAGGCCCATTTAGAAGGGATTAGATCTGACTGAGAGTCTCTCCTAAAGTGATTATGTGATTATCTCCAGATTCCCCTTTTATTGCTCTTCCTCCTACATCTTATCAGTTGGGAAAGGAAATCTTTAGAATTGTAAATGTTGGTGTCTAGTATTTTGTGAGTATTGAGTATGCTAGCCTTTGAGACATAAGACTTTTAGGATATTCATGAAGATAAATACCAATTCTCACATCTGTTCTGTCTATTCAAGTATATGTGTTTCATAGTCTTTACATACCTAAATTTATAGTGAGTGGTTATTTTTTTTAAATATTATGACTGATATTTCTATGATCTAGAGAAAGTACCTTGCCATCAGAATGGCAAGATTAGTGACCAGCACATCTGAAACATTATTTTTAACTTAATTTGATAACTTCTTACTTTCTTAGCTAAGGAAATAAAATTGATAATGCTACAGTAATTATCTAGGGATTGTTCCTCATTACTTAAATTTTAAAAACTGGTTTAGAATACCTTTACATAAGTAAATGTCTCTTAAAAAGTTAAACAGAATTCTCACCCTGGCCAGTGTAGCTCCGTTGGTTGGTGTGTCATCCTTTGCACCAAGAGTCACAGGTTTGATTCCTGGTCAGGGCAGATATCTGGGTTGCAGGTTTGATCCCTAGTCAATGTGAATATGGGAGGCAACCAATCTATGTTTCCCATATCAATGTTTCTCTCTCTTCCCATCTCTATTTCTCTCTAAAATCAATGAAAACAAATCCTTGGGTAAGGATTAAAAAAAAAAGAAAAGTTAAACAGAATTCTCATGACATTAGATTAAGCTTAAGCTAGTGGTCACACTTTAGGTCATCATCTCTGTGTATAAAAATAACAAACATTGAATGAGTCCCTGAAGATTTGATGGTTAATGTCAATATATTACAAAATGAATGAAAAGATCTGAGTTTCCCAAGGGTTGGTTATTTCCCATTCAAGCAAAGAACCGTGGCATTGGGAAACAATTCTTAGGGGAATTGTTTCCCCTAAGAAAAGTATTTCTGTTTGTTATCTTGTTTGCTTTAGAAAAAAATTATTCAAAGTGAATATTTGTTTTGGGGATATGGCAACTGGAACTGCACTATTTCTGTTAATCAAGTAGATTCACTAAGACCCTTCAAAAAATTACTTTGATAAATAGCTCCATTCATATTTTTAATAATTTATTAGAGATTTATTTAATTTAATTTATTGGTGTGACATTGATTAATAAAATTATATAGGTTTCAGTTGTACAATTCTATAATACATCATCTGTGTATGGTTTTGTGTGTTCGCCAACTAAAGTCAAGTCTTCTTCCCTCACAATGTATCACCCCTTTATCCTTGTCTATCTCCCACCATCTTCTTCCCTTTGGTAATCACCGTATTGTTGTCTGTGTCAAGAGGGTTTTTGTTGTTGTTGTTTGTTTTTGTTTAATCCCTTCACTGTTTTTACTCAACCCTCCACCCCCCTTCCCTTTGACAGCTATAAGTCTGTTCTATGTATCTATGAGTCTGTTTCTATTTTGTTTGTTAGTTATTTTGTTCATTAGATTCCACATACTCTGAGTGGCCAGATTATTATGATCTCTGAACGCATAATAATCTGCCTGAAATAGAATTATAAGAATGCATATATACTAATATATTAGAGGCCCGGTGCATGAATTCATGCATGGGTAGGGTCCAGCCAGCCTGGCCAGGGGGAGGGGACATGGGCAGTTGGCCAGCCTGCCTGGTGGTCGAACTCCTGGTTAGGAGGGGACAATTAGAGGGGGCCATTTTCATATTAGCCTTATATTATATAGGATATACACTGAGTGGCCAGATTATTATGAATTCAGAGATCATAATAATCTGGCCACTCAGTGTATAAGTGAAATCATATGTTATTTTTCTTTCTATGACTGGCTTTGCCACAAAAGGTAAGGTTTCCTTCTTTTTTTTTTACCATTGAGTAATATTCCATTGTGTAAATGTACCACAGCTTTTTTATCCACTCACCTACTGATGGGTACTTGGGATGCTTCCAAATGTTGGCTATTATAAATAATACTGCAATTAAAACAGGGTGTGTATATTCTTTTGAATCAGTGTTTCGCGTTTCTTTGGATATATTCCCAGAAGTGGAAAGCTGGGTCATAAGGTAGTTCCATTTTTAATTTATGAGGAAACTTCACACTGTTTTGCACTGTGGCTGCATCAATCTGCATTCCCACCACAAGGGTTCCCTTTTCTCCACATCCTCACTAGCACATGTTTATTGCTTTATTGATGACAACCATTGTGACAGGCGTGAGATGATATCTCATTGTGGTTTTAATTTGCATTTCTAAATTGGTCACTAAAGATGATTAGTGAGCATTTTTTTCAAAGTATATTTGTATTGACTTCAGAGAGGAAGGGAGGTAGGGAGAGAGGGAGGGAGGGAAAGATGGAGGGAGGGAGAGAGAGAGAGAGAGAAAGAGAAAGAGAAGAGACATCAATAATGAGAGAATCATTGATTGGGCTGCCTCCTGCATGTCCCACACTGGGGACTGAGCCTGCAACTTGGGCATGTGCCCTGACAGGGAATTGAACCATTACCTCCTGGTTCATAGGTCGATACTCAACCACTGAATGATGCAGGCTGGGCTAGTGAGCATCTTTTCATATGTCTTTTGGTCATCTGTATGTCCTCTTTTGTAAATAACTCCACTCTTGAAGAATCTATTCTAGAGATGAAAATTAGTAAGAATTTGGGTCAAGTAAATGACAGTTAGGCAGGGGATAAATAAGTATATTCATCTTTTAGAATTGGAAATATAATTTTTATTAGTTATCAAGTAAAACCAGAGTATACTGAAATATTCAAACATATTTGGTTTCAGATTATTTAAATAGTTTTATTTTTAATCTTAATAGTGTGGCTGACATCAAAGTAAGTGTGGCAGCAGGCATTAATGTTTCCAGAGTTATTTATTGAGATTCAGTAAGGCTGAGAGGTTGGATGCAGTAACTGGCAGTGAGATAATAGGAGTTGCCAACACAGAATCTATTGATGTACTTGCAGAGACTAGGGAGATATTTCAAGTGGAAAAAAACACACAAACTAATTCTGGCCAAAATGGAATTATAAGAATACTACAGGGAACAACAGAAGCAGGGTAGCTTTGCAGTGCAAGAAATTTGACTCTTCTATCGAAATAGCACAGGACATAATGAATTCAAATCAACTGTTGAACTGTATTTTTCGGATTATGTTACATTTTGGGAATGAGTTGAAAGGCAACGATGTTAATTCTTACTGTAAACTATAATATCTGTATAGACCAAGGGAGGGGATATCAATGGTGTGTTACCATTTTAGAAATATTTAGTACAAAGTAGGAAGATATAGAATATTTTGTTCATGTTTGTTGAATGGATAAATAGACACATACATCGTTGAATGAGTGAGTGTGTTTGCTTTAAAATTTGTTTATAAATTATTTGCCATTCCACTCTTCAAAAGATGAAGTTTGATTTCCCTCTTCTTGAATATGTTTTGATTTAATGACTCTCAAATAGAATCTGGGAAAAGTGGTGCACTGTGAGTTTGAAAACTAGGTCATAAAGAGAATAGCTTCTCCCTGGTTCATGTTCTCCCTGTCCCTCTCCCTCTTCCTCCCCCTCTCCCTCCCCCTCTCTCCCTCCCTCTCTCATTTTGAGGAAGTCAGCTGCCAGATTATAAAGACAATCAAAGAGCTTGCTGGGGAGAACATGAGGCCCCAAACTAACAATCAACAATCAAATATTGATTATTTATTCATATGAGTGAATCACCTTACAAATAAAAACTCCTGCTCCAATCAAGGTTTAGCTGACAGTATTTAGCCTTGACTGATATTTTGACTGTAACCTAAAAGGGACCTGGAGTCAGAGTCACCTAGCTAAGCCACTCCAAAATTCCTGAAACTTGAAGGTGTATGGGAAGCCTAAGGATTTGTTCTGTAGAATTGAAAAAAGTGGTTATAATATCAAAATTAGCATTGCAAAAACTGGTCTAGCCCTCAAATTACAAATAAGTCAACACATTTATATTTTTCAACTACATCCCCTGCTTATTCTCAGCTATCACCCAAATGCTTCCATAATTTTTGGGAGAAATGAAAGAGTCCTTATTTGGATCAAATAGGATGGGAAAATTAGATTATCTCTTACAGTCATTATTTTTTTCACACTCTCTGAGGATCCTTATTTAGGTGTGATCACATTGAAATGCAACTGCTCAGACTTTGAATTTACTTGAATCGATCCAAATTTGCTTCCTTCTGGTCTCTCTTGAGTTTAGAACTATCTGTGTTTCCGGAGGACCAGTTAATTTCTGGTTTGATGTGCTTCAATAATCAAGAGCCTTGTTATACCATCCTTTACATTTACTCTTTAGATTTGAGCACAGTTAAGGATTTTGCTCTGCAAAGTGCTAAAGTATTTTGTGTTTTGGCTCCTGGGAGATTTCCCATGCAGCAAGATCTAGGATTGTTTCTGGAAAATCAGAAAAGACAGTTGGGTAGCATTAAACATCCCCTTTTGCTTATTCTTCAGGACATCCGATCTAAATGGAAATGAAATGTAGTAGATCCCTACCACAACTTATGATCCCTTACTTTGTAACAAAATATACACTAAGTCCTTCTCATGTTGGTACCCCTTCATCTCAAGGCTTCCTTAAAATCTCTTCTCAGAGGGGACAGCAAATTCAAACATTATAACATAGGTAAGTATTAGAGACTTACATTGTCTTGCAAAGAATATATGCCTTCTAAGAAGGGCTTTCTGAATGAGGAATGACATTCTAGCGATACAATGCCAGACACTGAGGAATCCTGATAGGGAGATATTTGGAGATAAGACACACTTCAAATTTTGTTGGATTGACAATTCCCTACTTTATTTATTTTTAAAATTACCGTATCAGGCCTATGTTATGGTTAAAGATAAACGTGTACCACTGTATCCAAATTATAGCTATTATCATATGTTTTTTTCTCAGCATGACATTTATAATTTATTTTAAATTGTTCTGGTGTATATTATTTTTTGAAAGCATGAAAATAGGTCAGGCTTTTTTTGTATTTGAATCTGGCTTCCACTTACGCTGTGAAAGCATGGATAAACCACTCAACCCACCAGACATTTAGTTTCATTCTCCTCAGAAAAAAAATGATGTTTAAAATTATGCAGGTACATTATTTTAGTCATTGGCTTACATATTTTGCAGCAGTGCCTCCTCTTTACACTTGCTATAATGTGTTCATTTCTGTTCCTTTTCTGAAACTAGAGAAAAAATTAAGTTTATTAATGACAAATATATACACATTTTATTTTTTTATTTTTTAATATATTTTTATTGATTTCAGAGAGGAAGGGAGAAGGAGAAAGAGAGAGAAACATCAATGATGAGAGAGAATCATTGACTGGCTGCCTCCTGCATGTCCCCTACTGGGGATTGAGCCCGAAATCCAGGCATGTGCCCTTGACCGGAATCGAACCCGGGACTTTCAGTCCACAGGCCGACGCTCTATCCACTGAGCCAGACCAGCTAGGGCTATACACATCTTAACTTACCTTAGACAAATAAGAGATTTCTTTCAGGTAAAAAATGTCAATCAAAATTACCTTCAAATGTATAAGTAAATTTTATTGGTATTTTTACCTGTGTTGATCCATTAGAGGTCTCTCATGGTCTGCATTTGAAATATAAACCTCTTTGTGAGAACTTTATGTAGTTATTGTTTAATTAAAGTTAACAGATAAAGGCAAATAAGTAAATGATCTCTTCTTTAAAATATACAATCCTATATATATATAGTTTTTCTATTTCTTATTTTAAAAGTTCTAATTATCTACTTAGAATTTTATCTCAAAGAGTTCTTTTTTGTTTGTTTTAGAGGGGTGCCATTTTCTATATAGGTTATATAAAACATTTTGTTTTCCTTTGCTTTTATTAACTGCTAAATGATCAGTGAAAAAAGTGGATATTAGAGAAATGCAATAAAAACTGGCCAAGAAATGCATGTGTTCTTTTTTATATAATACAAAGTTCTTCAAGTGTATGCTCATCAGATAATGACTTTAGATAAAAAAGTCTTCTGCAACAAATATCTTTATCAGTTTCTGGATAAGCCAGAAGGAAGACATTATTTTGACTATAAATGATTTCAATGTCTATCTTTTCCTTATCTCCTAGTCCAACATTCTACATACAAATGCTGTGACCATAAGCTTAAAATAATACAGAATGTATTTGGACATAAAAAAATAAGACATTGATGGGAATTTTTTTTTATTTTGGTAATGCACTCTCATTGACCACAAGTGTTTCATTTAAGGTCAGATGTCAAGAAATGTGTAACTATTATAAAAATTACAAAACATAAATAAGAAAAGAGCAAAAATGTAGATATGAGTAGAAGCACAAAGCAATGAATGGGCCTCAGGATATTAGCGTGCACTAACTGTTTTAGAAATTGAAGTTCACACAGGAGTAGATAAGATTTACATAAAATGAGGAAATAAAATGGTTATGAAGAAGAGGTTGGAGGGTAAGTGATCTTTATCTGTGGAAAGAGTATGAGGAGAAGGTAAACAAATAATTGAATAAATCTTAATTTCATGAGTCTTTAAGAAGGTACATAATATTTATCACAAAACTATATACTCAGTACTACTTATACTAATACTTCCATATTTCTATATTCTATATATTTCTATATATGTTATATAGTCTATAATGAATGCAAATAATAGTCTATAATTATTGTTATCAGAAATAAAAGTATACTATTTTAAGTAATAATGTGTCTTTTATTTTTTAAATTGTTTTAAATTTTTTTAGTTACTCTTGATGTTTACTATTATATTTTTTCAGGTGTACAGCATAGTGATTAGTCATGTCATGCTTTTTGCGCAATAAGTAATATTACTGAGTAGCTATTTATATTTAGACTTCTAAAAATCCAGTCAAAATACACTTTTTTAAATTAAAAATATACTTTCAATATGCCAACCTGGCTTTACTGCTTTTCTGGGCCTGGAACTGAAATACAACTTTTATTTAAAGATAATGTTTTTCTTAATTATATTTTATTTTGGAGAAATTTATCAGTATTTTTAAATTTAATACACTAGCCTCACACCTGAATTAAAAGTCTAAGTAAAATGTTTCTATTATAAATAGAATATATATGAGAAAAAAAAAAAAACAATCTATTTAGATTCTGCCTTGACACTATTATATGATTTCAGATTTTTTCTTTGGAAACCAATTTGCATCCATTCAACAACTCTCTGTTTAACATAGACATTAAATTGACTGATTATTTTTATGACCAGATATGTTCCTTTCTATTTCCTACTGAATTTCAGATAAATAGCACAATTATCCTTACTCCTAATTCGTTTGTACTTTGACACGTCCCCAAATAATGTTGGCATTTCATTCTTTATTGATAAATTATCTTTCTGTTTTGCTAAATTTATATTCAAAATCTTTTACTTACCTTCCTTCCTCTTTCTTTCTTTTTTTAAATTTTTTTATTGATTATGGTGTTACATATGTGTCCTTATTTCCCCCTTATCCCCCATGCCCCCCCTCATGCCCTCACCCCCCTGTTGTCTGTGTCCATTGGTTAAGCTTATATGCATGCATACAAGTCCTTTGGTTGATCTCTCCCCTTTACCCCCACCCTCCCCTACCTTCCCTCTGAGGTTTAATGGTGTGATTGATGTTTCTCTGTCTCTGGATCTATTTTTGTTCATCAGTTTATGTTGTTCATTATATTCCATAAATGAGTGAGATCATGTGATATTTATCTTTCTTTGCCTGGCTTATTAAACTTAGCATAATGCTCTCCAGTTCCATTCGTGCTGTTGCAAATGGTAAGAACTCCTTCTTTTTTACCGCAGCATAGTATTCCATTGGGTAGATGTACCACAGTTTTTTAATCTACTCATCTGCTGATGGACACTTAGGCTGTTTCCAAATCTTAGCTATTGTAAATTGTGCTGCTATAACATAGGGGTGCATATGTCCTTTCTGATTGATGTTTACGGTTTCTTGGGATATATTCTTAGAAGTGGGATCACTGGGTCAAATGGGAGTTCCATTTTTAGTTTTTTGAGGAAACTCCATACTGTTCTCCACAGTGGCTGCACCAGTCTGCATTCCCACCAGCAGTGCACAAGGGTTCCTTTTTCTCCACATCCTTGCCAGCACTTGTCATTTGTTGATTTGTTGATGATAGCCATTCTGACAGGTGTGAGGTGGTACCTCATTGTGGTTTTGATTTTCATCTCTCGGATGACTAGTGACTTTGAGCATGTTTTCATATGCCTCATGGCCTTCCTTATGTCTTCTTTTGAAAAGTATCTATTTAGGTCCGTTGTCCCTTTTTGGTTTGGGTTGTTTATCTTCCTTTTGTTGAGTTGTATGAGTTCCCTGTAGATGTTAGAGATTAAGCACTTATCGGTGATAACATTGGCAAATATGTTCTCCCATGCAGTGGGCTTTCTTGTTGTTTTGTTGATGGTTTCTTTTGCTGTGAAAAAGCTTTTTATTTTGATGTAGTCCCATTTGTTTATTTTCTCTTTAGTTTCCATTGCCCTAGGAGCAGTATCAGTGAAGATATTGCTTTGGCATATGTCTGAGATTTTTCTGCCTGTGGATTCCTCTAGTATTTTTATGGTTTCCCATTTTATATTTAAGTACTTTATCCATTTTGAGTTTATTTTTGTGTATGGTGTAAGTTGGTGGTCTAGTTTCATTTTTTTGCATGTATCTGTCCAATTTTCCCAACAACATTTATTGAAGTGACTGTCTTGACTCCATTGTATGTTCATGCCTCCTTTGTCGAATATTAATTAAGCATAGTGGCTTGGGTCAATATCTGGGTTATCTCTTCTATTCCATTGATCTATATGTCTGTTCTTGTGCCAGTACCAGGCTGTTTTGAGAACAGTGGCTTTATAATACAGCTTGATATCTGGTATTGAGATCCCACCTACTTTCTTCTTTCTCAGGATTGCTGCAGCTATTTGGGGTCTTCTTTTATTCCAAATAAATTTTTGGAAAGTTCGTTCTAGGTCTGCGAAATATGCCATTGGTATTTTAATGGGGAGTGCATTGAGTCTATGGATAGCTTTGGATAGTATGGACATTTTAATGAAGTTAATTCTACCAATCAATGAACATGGTATGTTCTTCCATCTATTTATATCTTCCTCTATCTCTTTTTTCAGTGTCCTATAGTTTTCCACATATAGGTCTTTTACCTCCTTAGTTAAGTTTATTCCTAGGTATCTTAATTATTTTGGTGTGATGGTAAATGGGATTTCTTTTTTAGGCTCTCTTTCTGTAAGTTCATTATTGGTGTATAGAAATGCCATAGATTTCTTGGCCTTAATTTTGTATCCTGCTACATTGCCGAATTCATTTATTAAGTATAATAATTTTTTGATGGAGTCTTTAGGGTTTTCTATGTACAGTATCATGTCATCTGCAAATAAGGACAGTTTTACTTCTTCTTTTCCAATTTGGATGCCTTTTATTTCTTCTTCTTGTCTGATCGCAATGGCTAGTACTTCCAGTACTAGGTTGAATAGGAGTGGTGAGAGTAGGCATCCCTGTCTTGTTCCTGTTCTTAGGGGAAATGATTTTAGTTTTTGCCCATTGAGTATGAAGTTGGCTGTGGGTTTGTCATATATGGCTTTTATTATGTTGAGGCATGATCCTTCTGTTCCCACATTGCTGAGAGTTTTTATCAAGAAAGTGTGTTGGATTTTGTCAAATGCTTTTTCTGCATCAATTGATATGACTATGTGGTTTTTATCTCTCAATTTGTTTATGTGATGTATGTTTATTGATTTGCAGATATTGTACCATCCTTGCATCCCCGGGACAAATCCTACTTGGTCATGGTGTATGATCTTTCTGATGTACTCCTGGATCTGATTTGCTAGAATTTTGTTGAGGATTTTGGCATCTATGTTCATGAGGTAATTCTCTTTCATTGTGTTGTCTTTATCTGGTTTTGGTATTAGGGTGATGCTGGCTTCATAGAATGAGCTTGGAAGTGTTCCTTCCTCTTGAATATTTTGGAATAGTCTGAGGAAGATAGGTTTTAGTTCTTCCTTGAATGTTTGATAAAACTCCCCTGTGAAGCCATCTGGCCCCAGGCTTTTGTTTGCTGGAAGCTTTTTGATGACTGCTTCAATTTCTTCCATAGTTATTGGCCTATTAAGATTTTTAGAATCTTCCTGATTGAGTTTTGGAAGGTTGTATTTTTCTAGGAATATGTCCATTTCCTCCAGGTTATCTAGTTTGTTGGAATAGAGTTGTTCATAGTATTTTTTAACAATCCTTAGTATTTCTGTGGGGTCTGTTGTTTTTTTGCCCCTTTCATTTCTGATTTTGTTTATTCGGGTCATCTCTCTTTGCTTCTTGGTGAGCCTGGCTAGAGGTCCATCAATCTTGTTTATCCTTTCAAAGAATCAGCTCTTGGTTTCATTGATCTTTTGTATTGTTTTTGTTTTGTTTTTGTTGTGTTTTTTTTGGTCTCTATGTCATTTATTTCTGCTCTGCTCTTTATTATCTCCTTCCTTGTACTCATTCTGGGCTTTTCTTGTTGCTCTCTTTCTAATTCTTTGAGTTGTAGAGTTAGATGATTTATTACCATTTTTTCTTGTTTTTTGAGGTAGGCCTGTAGTGCTATAAATTTCCCTCTCAGGACTGCTTTCATTGTGTACCATAGATTTTGGATTGTTGTGTTTTTATTGTCATTAGTTTCCATGATGTTTTTAATTTCTTCTTTGATCTCTTTGGTAACCCAATCACTGTTTAATAGCATGCTATTCAGCTTCCAAGTGTTTGAATTTTTTGGGCTGTTTCTATTGTAGTTTATTTCTAATATTATGCCATTGTGGTCTGAGAAAATGCTTGATATGATTTCAGTCTTATTGAATTTGGAGAGACTTTGCTTGTGACCCAATATGTGGTTATTTTTGAAAATGTCCCATGTGCACTTGAGAAGAACGTATATTCTGTGGCTTTGGGGTGAAATGTTCTGAAGATGTCCATTAAGTCCATCTGATCTAGTGGTCATTTAGGATTTCTGTTTCTTTGCTGATTTTTTTGTCTAGAGGATTTATCCAGTGATGTCAGTCCCCTACTATGATTGTATTGTTGTCGATTTCTCCCTTGATATCTTCCAGGAATTTTTTTATGTATTTGGGTGCTCCTGCATTGGGTGCATATATGTTTATCAGGGTTATATCCTCTTGTTGTATCAATCCCTTTTGTATTATGAAATGGCCTTCTGTATCTCTTGTTATGGCTTTCACTTTGAGGTCTATTTTGTCAGATATAAGTATTGCTACCCCAGCTTTTTTTTTCATTTCCATTTGCCTGAAAGGTATTTTTCCATCCATCCACTTTCAGTCTGTGTGAGTCCCTTGTTCTAAGGTGGGTCTCTTGTAGACAGCATATATATGCGTCATGTTTTTTTTATCTATTCACTCACTCGATGTCTCTTGATTGGAGCATTTCATCTGTTTATGTTTAAAGTTATTATTGAAAGGTAATTGTTTGTAGCCATTTTTATTTTTTGTGCCTGTGTTCTTTCTTACTTTTTTATTTCTTCTTTTTACACCAGTCCCTTTAGCATTCCTGCATTGCTGGTTTGGTAGTGGTAAATTCCCTTAACCTTTTTTTTGTCAATGAAGCTCCTTATTTCCCCTTCAATTTTGCATGATAGCCTTGCTGGATAGAATATTCTTGGATTCAGTCCCTTGCTTTGCATCACTTGGTAAATTTCCTTCCATTCTTTTCTGGCCTGATGTGTTTCTGTTGAGAAATCACTTGATAATCTAATGGGAGCTCCCTTGTATGTAACTTTCTGTCTCTCTCTTGCAGCCCTTAGGATTCTCTTTTTGTCCTGAACATTTGCCATTGTAATTATGATGTGTCTTGGTGTGGGTCTTTTCGGGTTCATCTTGTTTGGGACTCTCTGAGCTTGTGTTACTTTTTTCTTCCCCACATCAGGGAAGTTTTCTGACATTATTTCTTCAAATAGTTTTTCCAACACTTGTTCCTCTTCCTGTTTTTCTGGCACTCCTATTATTTGTATGTTACTTTGTTTCATGTTGTCCCATAGCTCCCTTAGGTTCTCCTGTCTTTTAATTTTTTTCTCCAATTGCAGTTCAGTTTGGGTGTGTTTTGCTTCCCTGTCTTCTAATTCGCTAATTCAGTCCTCTGCTTCTCCTAGTCTACTGTTGAAACTTTCCATGGTGTTTTTTTATTGCAGCTATATCACTCTTCACTTCTTCTTGATTCTTACATAAGTTGTTGATTTTTTCCTCCATCAGGTTTATGAACTGTATGACCCTTATTCTGAATTTTTTTTCTGACATATTGCTTGCCTCTGTTTTGCTTAGCTACTTTTCTGGCGATTCCTCCTTTTCTTTCCTTTGGGTGTTTCTTTGTCTACCCATTTTTGGTCTCACCGGTTGATCTAGATGTAGAGTCGTGCGGGGGCTACTCCTTGGGTGGCAGTGGCTCCTCGGGCTGCGGTTGCTCCTCAGGCTTTTGCTGAGGTGGCTGCTCCTCAGTTGGCAGCGGCTTCTCCGGTGGGTGCTGTTCACAGCAGTGGTGTGTCCTCTGGCTGGTGGGGAAGGCTGCTCGCACAGCTGCTGTTCCTTGGATGGGGGATGGGTTGCTCGCTTGGCTGCTGCTCCTCGGACAGGGGCAGACTGCTCACATGGCTACTGCTCCATGGATCAGGGCTGGCTGCACACTGATGCTGTTCCTCAGATGGGGCGGGCTGCTCATGAGGCTGCTGCTTCTTGGACAGGGGCAGGTTGCTTGCCGGGCTGGTGCTGCTCATGCGGGTGCAGGCTCCTCATGCAGCTGCTGCTCCTCGGACAGGGGATGGGCTGCTTGCTTGGCTGTTGCTCCTCAGGTGGGAGTGAGCTGCACATGTGGCTGCTGCTCCTCGGACAGGGGCAGGCTGCTTACCCAGCAGCTGCTTGTTGGACAGGTGCAGGTTGTGTGTGGCTGCTGCTCCTCGGACCAGTGCGGGCAGTGTAAGACTGCTGCCCCCAGTGTGGGCAGTCCGCTTGTGTGGCTGCTGTTCCTCGGATGGGTCCTTCCTCTTTCTTCCATTTATTAGTAATATCTAAATTTATATTCAACATCTTTTACTTACTTCCTTCCTCGTTCTTCCATTTATTAGTAATGCATTCCAGCATTTTCCAAGACATCCAAGGTCGGATACTCCTAGCTTCATTTCTCTCAGGCTTACCAGCTTCCCTACAAGCCACCAAATTTTGTTGAGCCTCTGCCCATATTTTCTCTCTAATTCCTCTTTCTTTACTTCCAAATATTACCAGTTAGGTCAGGCTCCTACCACTCTGTTATTGGACTATGACAATAGCAATATAATCTGGTTTCCAACCTCCAAGGAGAAGTAAACCTTTGTTCATTTTTTAATATTGTACCTTAGAAAATACAAAACAAGACAATGAACAAAAATGGTCTTAGGAGAATCTATCTTCTAGCAGGTTATTTTTCTGTTATTTTTAATATGTGGAAATCTCATTATAGACTGTGATTCTCATATTTCTTGTAACACATAAAAAGAATTGAAGATATAATTTTGATGGAAGATATCAGCTGGACTCTAGAACTCTGACCTATTTTCCAAACAATTCTAATTACTCATATGGGAGGTATTGACCTAGGCCTACAAACTCAATTTTAATTCAAAGGAAGATCTAATGAGGAATACAGTAGAGGCTCTGCAACATTTTCAATTACACATGTGGTTTAGCTTTTTAAACAGAAATTCCTGTAGCCTGTTTCTAAAAAAAAATCAATGACAAAATCTATACTAAATTTGAAGTGTAGCACACACAAATGCACATTTATACATAAACATAACTTAAAAATCAAGAGCTATTTCTGTTATACCTCTCAGTTGAAAGTTATACCTCTCAACACAGCAAAAACACTTAAGCTGATTAGCTAAAACTGTCTACATTTTTCATTGATAGAAGTCAAAAAACCAAATAATACCTTTATATACCTTTAATATACAGTAAGTCTTTTACCTTACTTTATAGTCTCTTAACACTTCAACTTCTTTTGTTTCAAATATTTTTAATTACCTAATGTATGTATGATACTATAGTAGTTGTTTGATGATGGAAAAAAAAAACACACAAAAAACAGAGTTCCTGATAAGAAGGAGCTAAGTATGTAATTTTTACAAATTTGGTCTCTTTCTTCTTAATTGGATGGAACTTTATATTTCTTCTTCAAAAATGGCATTTAAGACATGGCAATATTGATTTCCTCATTAATCTATAAGCTCCATGACAGCATGGGCTGCATCTGCTTTGCATATTCTTCATCCCCACAGTGGAGCTTAATTCCTGTCAGGTGTCAAGATTTTATAAATAGTTCTTGAATGAATGGATGATGCAAGTTTTCAATGTAGAGCTGAATAAGATGTCCTTTAAAGAGATACAATTCAAAGGCCTAGTATTTAGCATCCAGTTGACAGGATGACAAAAATAGTATTTGAGAATGGATTTTAAAAATGCATCAGATTGAGGCAGACTGCCATGAGTATAGATATTCAGGGAGAAAGACATGTAGAAAGAAAGGGAATGCAATTGGAAAAGCATAATTATAGTACCTACATACTTTTTAATTCATGGATATACATGTTGTTTGTATATAGCTTTTGATGTTTTGGTAAGAAAAGAATGAATGACTTCTGAGCCTCTCCTTTTTAAGTTCTTTATTGTCTCCACATATTAATTTAATATACTAATTTCTCATGTGTGTATTTTTGGGCAAGGGTATGTTATATGAGAATACTCTTCTGGAAGTTGATATTGAAGAATAGAAATGAGTGAATGGGGAGAGGGCATCAGGTAAGAGGGAAATCTGTAAAGACTGTGTTAGTGAGCTGTTTATTCTGTAGCCAATTTCATTGGGGACTGTATGCAATACACTTCAGGATTGTCTGGGCTTTATTCCCACATAACTTCCCTCTACTCTCTTTAAGAAAAATCCAATGAAATCTGTTCTGGCTTGGGTCACTTTCTTTTCAGTTTTCTTTCTTTCTTGCCTCCCCTCCCCCCACCCCACACTTTGTTTTCTTTCATTTTATATCATCAAAGTTATTATGAAGGCAGTGCTTTAAGATTATGATAAGTATCCTATGGATAAGAATTTATAAATTGAGACGTTTGTTTTGCTAAAAACATGAAAACAGTTATTTTTTCAGATTTCAATACATGTATAATGGTTGGTACTTTGAAGTACACTTAATCTGTTTTGTTATTACAACTTTTAATCAGTTGTTGCAGAAGACCAAAGAAAAACCAAGCAATGATTTTTAGAGAAAAGGAGTGACACTGTTTATTTACGTCGGGACTCAGGGAATAACTTTACAAATCTGAGTAAAGTAACATGCAGGGAGTTTCTCTTTTATATCTTTCTGGAGGCTTTGTCCCGCAAATATGGATTATGCTTCCGGTCCTTTTCTCAGGCCTTGCAAGAAGGCCCCCAGGTGTTGGGGGTCTCCAGGCCATATCTGATGGTCTGGCCTGGCACCAGTGTTAATAACCTTCCCTCCGGGGCAGTGCACTGTTCACAGTTTTATGGCCTCTGTAACAGGTTCTGCAAGACCAGTTTCTGGGAAAGAGGTAGTGACTTAATTATAGGTTATCAAGAATGTACACTGAGTTTGCTGGCATGGATTCAGATTGCCAAGCCCCCCCACCCCCCTAAATATCAGGGTTACATTGGAATTAGCCTTTTAGCCTCCTCAAGTCACAACTATTTTTGGTTGTTTATTAGGTTTAAGTTTGAGTACTTATTAATGAAAGGGAATAAATTGCTTTAGATTTTTGTTTGTTTGCTTTTAATGTGGTTAGGCTAGGAGCACCATCATAGAGTAGGCAAAAGTCTTGTCTTTTTTTTGGGAGTTTAGCATGTGGTTTCCAACACATCCTGGAGTATTCAACGTGAGGAAATGGTTCCAACTGTTATGCAAATAAATATTACCACTTTCTACTCCAATGGCATTAATGACTCCACATTCTTTCCAATACTTCGTTTAAACAGACATATAATATTTGTGAATGTGTAGTGGTATCTAAAATTCAGAATTTAATTTTCATTCTCCTAATTAATAGTGAAGTTAAGCACTTTCATATGCAATTAGATATTTGCATTTTCTCTATTGTGAAAATACTAAGTTATCTTCCCATTTTTCTCTTAATTGACTATAGTTTTCAAATAGATTTGTGGTAGTGTTTATAATACTCGATATGAGAGTTTTTATTAAATTTAAATTCTTTATTGTTTAAAGTATTACATAAGTCTCCTTTCCCCCCATTGACCTCTCCCTGGTTGCCCCACCCCCAGCACATGCCCTCAAACACCGCCCCGCCCACCTCCAACCTCCCACCCCCCTGTCTGTGTGTCTGTGTCCATTGGTTATGCTCATATGCATGCATACAGTCCTTTGGTTGATCTCTTACCCCCTCACCCCCTGCCATCCTTCAAAGGTTGGACAGTCTTTTTGATGCTTCAATGACTGAATATGAGAGTTTTTTAATGAGTCACAATTATCAGACTCAAATCTTGCTTCCCTATTATTGTGATGGTTTTGTTTGATAAGTCCTAATTTCAATAAAGTCAAATTTATCACTCACTGAATTTATAGTTAGTAACTTTTTGCCTTGTTTAAGAAAGTGTTTGCTATACTGACATTAAGAAGACACTTGCGTATATTTTCTTCTAAGTATGGCCTTGCAGATTTAGCTGTGTAATATACCTGAAAGTGATTTAAGGATATGAAGTTTAATGAGCCTATGTTTATTTTGATTTCCAAATAGGACACCCAAAAGACTCTTTTCTAAGCATTGTAATTATCATAAATTCCCACTGCTCTTTAGTATTATCATTATAATAAATCAAAAAGACATTTTACCACTTACACCTGTACTTAGAATTATCATTCTTTAATCAGATAGTCATAGAATTGTATCCTCTCTTGGCCCAGTTATCATTTTCTCATGAAGATCCTTCTCAACAACTTTATCTAAAATGTCCAATTCTAAATTAATGTCGCTTTCTTTATACAGTTTTTCTGTATAATATTAATACTTGAAATTATGTTTTACTAACCATTATATTGTTCATCTCCCCTTATGTAAGTTCAATAAGGAAAGAGAACTTACCTTGTATATAACTATTTGTCTAGTACTGTGCATGATACATTGTAAACATGCAATAAACAGTCATTGAATGAATTAATTAATTAATTTAAATAAAGGAAATTTTATCCTTCCTGTAATAATATCCAAATATTTTCATGTTATATCAGTATACAATTCTAAAGAAAACTAGAAATATAGCAAGGCAATAAAATATTCAAATATGGGAATGGGGAAAAAAATCAGACCACAGTTCAAAGAAAGGATTTGAGAAGGGCATGATAGGCAGGAAGACAAAGTAAGAGATTATGTAGAATACTAGCTATATTAGTTAGGGCTATCCAGGGAAACATAACCAATTAGATGGATGGATGGATGGATGGATAGATAGATAGATAGATAGATAGATAGATAGATAGATAGATATTATAAGTTATTGGTTCACATATTATGGAGTCTGCCAGCTGGAGACTAAGGAGAGCTGATGGTATAAGTAGATCTAAGACTCAAGAAGAATTATGTTTCAGTTTGCATCTTAAAGCAGGAAAAGACTAATGTCCCAGCTCAAAAGAGTCAGGAGGAAGGAGTTCCTCTTATGCATGGGAGGGTCAGCCTTTTGGTTCAATTCAGGCCTTCAGCTAATTGCATGAAGGCCCCCCACGCATTAGGGAGGACAATCTGATTTACTTAACCCACCCTTTCAAATGGTAATCTTATCATAAAATGTCCTCACAGACATACCCAGAATAAGGTTTAACCAAGTAACCGGGCATCTCATAGTCTAGTCCAGTGGTCGGCAAACTGCAGCTAACGAGCCACTAGCAACTCTTTGGCCCCTTGAGTGTGGCTCTTCCATAAAATACCACGGCCTGGGCGAGTCTATTTTGAAGGAGTGGTGTTAGAAGAAGTTTAAGTTTAAAAAATTTGGCTCTCAAAAGAAATTTCAATCGTTGTACTGTTTTTATTTGGCTCTGTTGACTAATGAGTTTGCTGACCACTGGTCTAGTCAATATACTTTTGTATAGAAAATACTCATAGAATTAACCATAACACTAGCACTGATCAGTAAGGGAATCATGACAATAGAGGTGAAATTAAAAATGGTACAGAGTCAGCATTTTCTGGAGAGCATCAATGGGATTTGCCGATCAGGTAACTGAAGCTTATTGGAGGGAATAATTTCAATAGTTAAAATAGGAATTTAGGAAAGGCTGAGGAGGGTGAACATTAATGGAATTTGCAGATAATTAAATGAATCCTGTTGGAAGGAATAATTCTATTAATTGGATTAGGAATTTAGGAAAACAATGAAGTCTTAGCAAGGCAATCATGGGACATTTTAACAAATGAAAAATTGTTTAAATGACTTGAGATATAAAATTGTAGCAGCTCAGTAAAAGATCTATATCCAAGGAGTAATGCTTGGAGTAGTGATAGGGAGAAACATACAGTAATTGATAGGAGGGGGTCGTAGAAATATACCTGATTAAAAGTTTAGGATTAGATTAAAAAAAGGGGTAAATGTGAGGCTATTTGACATTAATTCATGCCATTCATGGCCTTTGAAGTAAGCAATTTTGGTGACTGAGAAAGCTGTTGTAAAACTGGGTTATTTGCATAGCAGTCTTGTAAAAGAGTCTCTCTCATGTTCTCCATTATTTTAGGTAATATATTCACATATCAATTTAAAGATAAATGCAGCACAATAAGTCATAAAACATTATAAATATCTGTGGGTATAGTTATCTTTAGAAATTTCAAGTGTTCTTTTTTAAATTAAAAGGGAGTAACTCTCCATTCATCAATAAAATAGCACTAAAGCTCAATCTACTAAAAGTAACTCATTTTATGCAACATATATTTGTTTTCGGTTAATGTGAAAGGCTTATTCAGGGGCTAGAGTAATACAAATACTACCAGTTTATATTTAGTATGCATCTTAAAGCAAACCAAATAGACGCATTCAGCTCTATATTTATAAAGATATCACAGGGGATTAACAATCAAAAGTAGTAGATTTTTGAGAAAATTCAATGCCCTTTTCTGTGTCTCTTTCTCTGATAGAACCAAAGTGAGGCTAACCTTAGAATAGCTTCATATGAAAATGAAACACCCCAACACATCCATTCATGTGAATGAGAGGCATCTAGCACCAATTGTGTGCAATGTCATTGTTGAACAAAATGCTGCTAGATGCCTTTGAAATTACCAATAAAATTCCCTTTCCCTCAAAAAAATCAATGAACAAAAAAAATCAACAACTGATTGCTGAGGATGTGGAGAAAAGGCAACCCTCATGAACTGTTGTTGGGAATGCAAATTGGTACAGCCATTATGGAAAACAGTATGGAAGTTCCTCAAAATATTAAAAATAGAAATTACCTTATGACCCAGCAATTCCGATTTTGGATATCTATATATATAAAAGCCTAAACAACTGTTAGACCATTTGACTGGTAGCTATGACACGCACTGACCACCAGGGGGAAGACAACACACAGGCATGGAAACATGGAACAGACTGATGAAACTCAGAGGGAAGTGGAGCGGGGCAGGAAGAGATTAACCAAAGATTTTATATGCATACTAGAGGCCCAGAGCATGGATTTGTGCACCAGTGGGCTCCTGCATCCTGGCCTGAGAGATTGGGCCAAAACTGGCCCAGTGCACGGATTCATGCACTAATGGGGTCACCTGGCCTGTAGGGATCAGGCCGAATCTGTGCACCAGACCTACAATATGCCCCAAGGGGTCCCAGATTGTGAGAGGGCACAGACCAGGCCAAGGGTCCCCTCTGGGGCACGAAGCTGTGCACCAGGCCTCTAGTATGTATACAAAGAAACCCAAAACAATAACTACAAAATATATGTGCACCTCTATGCTCTTTGCAGCATTTTTACAATAGCTGAGATATGGAGGCAACTCAAGTGTCACCAATAAAAGAGTAGATAAAGAAAGTGAATATATATATACTAGTGGCCCATTGCAGGAAGATTCCTGCAATAGGGCTTTGTGCTGCGGTCACTGCCCCACCTGCTTTCCTCCCTTCTCCCCCACTCCGCCTGCTTTCCTCCCTTCTCCCCCTACCCCACCTGCTTTCCTCCCTTCTCCCCTGGCCCACCTGCTTTCCTCCCTTCTCCCCTTGTCCCACCTGCTTTCCTCCCTTCTCCCCTGGCCCTGCCTGCTTTCCTCCCTTCTCCCCCGGCCCCGCCTGCTTACCTCCCTTTTCCCCCTGCCCCACCTGCTTCCCTTCCTTCTCCGCCACCCCGCTTGCTTGCTTCTCTGCAGCTTCGCTCCCTTCTGCAGGCTTGGCTTCTTTCTATGCTGTCTTGATATGCAAATTAACCTCCATCTTGGTTGGGTTAATTTGCATACTTGTCCTGATTGGCTGGTAGGCATGGCTTGGGCGTAGCGAAGGTGCAGTCAATTTGCATATTACTCTTTTATTAGGTAGGATATTACTCTGCCATAAAAAAGTATAAAATCTAATCATCTATGACAACATTGATAGACTTAGAGGGTATTATGCTAATTGAAATAAGTCAGACAGAAAAATACAAATACTGTATGTTTTCACTTATATGTGAAATCTAAAAATCTATAGTACAAAATAAACAAGTGAAACAAAAACAGACTCACAGATGCAGTATACAAACTAATGGTTGCCAGATGGAAGGAGGTTTGGTTTGAGGGGACTAAGTGAAAAAGGTATAGGGATTAAGAAATACAAATAACTAGTTGCAAATAGTCACAGGGATGTAATGTATAGCACAGAGAATATAATCAATAATCTCCCTCTATATATACAAAGCCAGTGTTTGTAAAATCCAAAATGACCAAAGGCTCAACCGAACACCAGGCTATGCACACAGCATGCCGAGAGGGCTGAACTGCTGACCTCTCAGAGAGAGAGAGAGGTGGGGACTTGCAGCAGGGACTTGCATGAGGCTGCCTCATGGCACCCCGCATCCCTCCCTGACTGACCACTGTGACTCCAAGCCAGTGAGGGGCGCCTCCAGGCCGCAGCCGCAAGTCCCTCGCCCCCACCCCAGGCCCGAGAGCACAGTGCTGGGCAGGGGCGCCTGGGGGTCTGGGAATGCGGTGCGAGGGGCAGGTGCAGCGTGGGAGGCTGTGTTTACACCTCTAAGTTCCCCGCTTCCACCCCGGCCCGTGCATTCCTCCTCCCTCCCCTCGGCAGCCCAGCTCCTGCCTATGTTCTTGCCAGCCAGGCCCAACTGTACCAGGGAGTGAGCCATGGCAATCAGGACAGCCACTTCCTGGGACAGGATGGCCGGGCCATGGAAATTCATGAGGGCAATGAAGCCTGTGGGGCAAGCGCAGCCCTTGGGTGGCAGGGGTGGCCAGCCAAGCCGAGTCTGGCTTTGGTGGGGCCAGCTGGAGCCCGAGGCCACCCCAGCCCCCACAAGTGCTAGGCCAGACTGTGGCTCAGCAGGGAGCGATGTCTCCATGCACAGCACCCGGGGGCGGCTGCAAGCTGCTGCAATCCCGCCCCATGCTTCAGGGGTGGGGAGGAGGCTCGCGGCCACTGGCACCCTAGGCTGCACCGCCTGTGCTGCTGCCTGCCGGGCTGGCAGGGTCCAGAGTGGGAGAGCTGCTCCTGCTCCCCGGTGGTGGAATAGGGAGGAGGGCGCTGGGTACAGGGAGGGGACCTCAGCTGGGATTCTCCCAGTGAGGGGACAGGGCCTGGCCTGGGCCCGGTGGGGAGCTTAGGATGTCTGGTTGAGCTGGTGCTGGTTCATACCAACTCTTACTCTGCCATCTTCCTCCAGCTCTCCAAGCTAGTCCCCCTGCCCCACCTGCCCGGGGGAACGGGCTCTGGGCGACCTCCCGGAGCACAGACTGTGGACCTGGAGACTTAGAGGAAGAGTGCCTGATGGGCCCAGATGGGAGCCAGTGCAGAACTACCAGGGCAGAGCTGCTTTGGTGTCTCAGTGAAGTTTGCAACATACCCAAGCAGAAAACCAAGAGGGGAAAGGCTGGGAGGCGTGAATTCCCAGCGCTTTAGCCACTTGAAAACAGCCCCGCTTGGAATGTGAGGCAGCTTTACATTCAGCTGAGAAGTGAGGGGGCTGAATCCCACCATTTCTGGGCTCCTGTCAGTCCAAGGCCTGAGCGTCTACCATGGAGGGAGGGACACGGAGGAAGGGAGGACAACTGAAGTGTCTAGACTTTCCCCAGCCTTCTCTTTCTTTCCGCTGCCTACAAAAGCCCCAGGCCCGGCCACAGTTCTGTCTCCACCTTTTATTCCCCTATTCTCCAACCACAGAGTAAAGAAATAAGGAAGGAGTCCGTGCTGCCTTCAGAAAGTATCTATATACCTGATCAGCTAGTTGCCTCCCACAGAGGGAGGCCAGACTGCAGCTTAGGCCTGCTCCCCGTGGGGAGCGGGCCTGAGCCATCAGTAGGACATCCCATGAGGGTTCCCAGACTGTGAGAGGGGGCAGGCCAGGCTGAGGGACCCCCACCCAGTGCACAAATTTTCATGCACTGGGCTACTAGTGATCTAATAATTACATAATGTGCCAGGTGTGTACTTGAATTATTGGGGGATCATTTTATAAATTATATAATTGTCTAACCATTATGCTATATGTATAAAACCAATCTACACTAATAAAAGAGAGAGATGCAAATTGACCATACCTCCGCTACACCCACTAGCCACGCCCACCAGCCAATCAGGAGCGAGTATGCAAATTAACCCAACAAAGATGGCAGCAGCCATGGAGCTGGAGCAAGCAGGAGGCTTGGGTTTCCCCCAGCAATGGAGGAAGCCAAGCTTCCCACCTGCCCTGGCCGGCCCTGGCCTCCGATCAAGGCTACAAAGTTTCAATTATGGAAGATAAATAAATCCCAGATACCTGCTTCCAGTCGGCCATGGCCTCCGCTTAAGGAGGCACTGAAAAAAAGAAAAAAAGAAAAAAAGGAGGGGCTGGGATCCATCAGCCCCTCACCCAGGCTGGACAGGCACCCCAATGGGACCCCCTGAACGGACTGTGGCCAGCCTGAAAATGGCCCTCAGTCCCTCACCCTGGCTGGCCACACCTCCATGGGGTGAAGGTCCCTGCTAGAGGTCTTGGCCAGCCTGCAAACAGCCATCAGCCCCCACCCAGGCTGGCCATACCCCCCCCAGTGGGGACCCTTACCCCATGGGGGTGTGGCCAGCCTGAAAACCACCACAGGCCCCTCGCTCAGGCCGCCCCACACCCCAAGGGAACCCCCACCCTGATCTGGGACACCCTTCAGGGCAAACCAGCTGGCCCCCCCCCATGTACCAGGCCTCTATCTATACTAATAAAAGGGTAATATGCTAATTAGACTGGAAGACCTTCCAGGAGACCTTCCAGACGTTCTTCTGGACAAAGCCATGGTGGTGGGGCCAAGGTAGAAGCGGTTAGAGTCCAAGAGGGGAGAGAAGTTGTGGGTGATAAGGCCAGGATGGGACGGCAGTTGTGGGTGATCAGGCTGGTGGGGGGCGGGGCCATTGGGGTTAAGCAGACCAGCAGGGAGGCCAGTTGGGGGCGAGCAGGACATCAGTGGGGGTCAGTTGGAGGTGATCAAGACAGTGGGGGGAGCAGTTTGGAGTGATCAGGCCAGCAGGGGGCAGTTTTGTAAACTGAGCAGACCAGCAGGGGAGCAAGCAGGCCAGTGGGGAGGGAAGGTGGGAGTGAGCAGGCCAGCAGGGGGGGCAGTTGGGGCTGAGCAGGCTGGCAGGGGGGTCAGTTGGGTGTGAGCACACTGGCTTGGGGGCAGTTGGGGGTGATCAGGCTGGCGGGGGGCATTTGGTGGCGAGCAGGTCAGTGGTGGGGGGCAGTTGGGGGTGAGCAGGCCAGCAGGCAGAATGTTTAGGAGCAATAAGGCAGGCAGGCAGGCAGGCAGTCATGCAGGTGAGCTGTTAGGAGCCAGCAGTCCCGGATTGCGAGAGGGATGTCCGACTGCTGGTTTAGGCCTGATCCCTGTAAACCAGCAGTAGGACATCCTTCGAGGGGTCCCAGATTGGAGAGGGTGCAGGCCAGGCTGAGGGACACCTCCCCCCACCCCCGTGCATGAATTTCATGCACCGGTCCACTAGTATAGAATAATATTGTATGTTTAAAAAATCCCTTTTTCCTCAAAGAGTACTCATAGAGTTTTCTATTTTTCCATATTAATTTGATTTATAAATAATAAGATATACCAACATAAGTGTCTAAAAATAATTGATATTTTGAATATAAAAACATTGGACTATAAGTAAGAATATGCTTTTGTTTTTAACACAAAAGTGTGGTACTCCATGTGTAGTATAACATGGAGACATAAAAGCAATTAAAATTTTGATTTAATATAGAAGCACTAAGATGCAAATTTAGTTAACATTGTTGTTCAGAATATTGCAGATACTTTGATTTCTCAGTAAATTAACCAATCTTATAGGTGACAAACATAACGAGTCATAAAATTTTTTAGTCTAGTTTACTGTTGCAGAGATCCACATATATATTCACACTAAAGACGCGGTGCACTTATTCATGCACCAGTGGGGTCCCCAGCCTGGCCTGAGCCCTCTCGCAATCTGGGACTCCTTGGGGGATGTTGGACTGCTGCTTTCGGCCTGATCTTTGCCCCTGATGTATGTAGTAGTGCACGAAGCGCCAGGTGGCCAGGGAGGAGCCTGAGCCCAGGCCAGGTGCCAGGCCACTCTCACTCATCCTGGCCCTGCTGCACCTGCCACCGCTGCTCGGTAGCACTGCTGTGGAGGTAGGAGAGGCTCCTGCCATTGCTGCTGTGCTCGCCAGCCATGAGTTCAGCTTCTGGCTGAGCAGCGCTCCCCCTGTGGGAGTGCACTGACCACCAGGGGGCAGCTCCTGTGTTGAGTGTCTGCCCCTGGTGGTCAGTGCACATCATAGTGACTGGTCATTCTGGTTGTTCTGCCTTAACAGTCACTTAGGCTTTTATTATATAGACTAAGGGCCCAGTGCACGAATTTATGCACCTTGAAAGGAACTATAGCCCACGAGGGTGCAGTGGGCACAGGGGGCGGGTCTTGGCTCATCCTCTGCACCCCCGCCTGGCCCCTCCCACCATGGCCTCTGGTTCCCTGTCTGCCTGCAGCCCTGCTCCTGCTGCCGCTGCTCCCATGCGCTGACAGCGCTGGCCCCACTCGCACCTGCTGACAGTGTGGAGTGATTGGGGCCGGCGCCTGCAGTGTGTACAAGCGGGGCCAGTGCCCTCAGTGGTGTACTATCAGTGGCAGCTTCTGCCCCAATCGCCCCTCAGGAGCAGGGGTATGTGGAGAAGCCCTCAGGGGCAATTGGGGCGGCAGCCGCCCCTTGCACCTGCTGATAGCACCAAGTGATCGGGACCGGTGCCCTGCCTTGGTCTGGTGCCCCCGCTCACCTGCTCCATTATCCTGCCACAGCCGATGCCTGCCTTCTTCTGCGCTCTGTTGCCTGCTGCTGACACCTGCCATGTTCCTTGAGCATCGTTAGTGGTCAACGCACTTCATAGTGACCAGTTGTTCGGTTGTTCTACCGTTCGTTCTATTTGCATATTAGGGTTTTATATATAGAGAGATAATGTATTTTAGATATTCTCATACATTTCTTTATATCTGTAGATACTATATTATCATTTGTTTTCATGGGTTTAAATTAATCAGTGCACATTTATTTTTAACTAGAGGCCAAGTGCAAAAATTTGTGCTGAGGTGGGGTCTGGCCAGCCTAGCCCCAATCAGTGTGGATCGGGGCTGTGCCTGTCAGGAGGAGATGGTGGGAGGTTGGCTGGCTGGCATGCCCAGATTGGGGCCTGATCAGGGCCGGGCCAGCTTGGGGAAGGGTCCATGGATGATTGGCCAGTGGGTCCTGCCCCGATTGGGGTTGGGGGCCAATTGAGGGTGGGGCAGGCCATGGGGCAGGGGTGTGGGTGGTGGACTGGCTGGCCTCACCCCCCAAATGGGGTGGGTGGAGGTGCTGATCAGGGGCCAGCAACTTGGGGGAGGGACCATGGGTGGTTGGCCGGCCGGCCCTGCCCCTGATTGTGGTGGGGGGGCCGATCTGGGATGGGTTCAGACAGGGGGAGGGGTTGCATGAGATTTGCCAGCCAGCCCCGTTCCCTATTGGGGTGGGGGGAGCAACCAGAGGTGGGGCCATGGGGAGGGGCTGCAGGAGGTTAGCTGCTCAGCCCCACCCCCTATTGTGTTGGGGAGTGCTATCTGGGGTGGGCCCACCAGGGGGAGTGGCTGCAGGGTTGAGGGGCACAACCTCAGGTCCTCTGGCTCAGCCTCAGGTTCCATGTTCCCAGCACCAGGGTGGGGGGGCATGGCCTCAGGTCCCAGGGCCCAGCCTCAGGTCCCTTGGCCCCAGCACCAGGGCAGGGGGGCATGATCTCAGGTCCCCCCAACCCTAGCACCGGGGCGAGGGGCATGGCCTGAGGTCCCCCAGCCATGGTGCCGGGGTGCGTGACGCTGCCTCAGGTCCCCTGGCCCAGCCTCAGGTCCTTCGGCCCTGGCGCAAGGGCGTGAAGGAGCGATGACCGTTTGCATATTAGCTCTTTATTATATAGGATATGCTCATGATTAAGGAGAGTTAGCCAACAAGGGATATTGGAAACCATCTCCTTATTGCTTTCTTTTTGAATCCTAATCTCAAATGAAGTTAATCATTCCATGTGAATGATAATATCTCTTAAATTATTGATTCTCTATTAATTAAACATAGAGATATGTTTTTTTGCAACTATGACAGAAGATTTCCCTCTCTTTCTGGGTGGTAGAAATTTTTATAAATAACTGTTCTTCAACATAAAGATCTTTGAAATCCAGGAGAGAAATGGATTTTGTTCTTTTGATAGTTTAGATAGATGTTATTTAGAGGGATAGTACACCCTTTGTCTTGCTTATCAAGATAGGCCAATTGACTAAATTCTCACAATACATTAAATTCTGTGCCATTATTTCTTCTTTTTACATAAATTTTTATCATTTTGTTTATATCTGATTGAATTCTGAGAAAAAAATGTTAACTTTTGCTAAATCTTAATTTAGTACAAATACTATTTTAAATGTAGCATTGATATAGTTTTAAGTTAAAAAATTAATTTACATATGTGTATATATAGTAAATAGATATTTTGCTAATTTCTGAAAATGAATGTATCAATTGTTATATTTCAAAATGTTATATTTCAAAGTATATTTTAGATATATTTCATAAGGAAAAGTGTTTTCTGAGGGCTTTAAAATAAAGATTCATCTAATGGATTTTTTTTTTTATTTTGAAAAGAACATATACATTTTTAAAAATATATATTTTACTCTAAAAGTCTTTTTCCTTAGTTCCAGTGGGACAGTAATGCCCACATCTTAGTATGTTTCTCATCAAGTCTGATGTACCAAAGGCAAAAATAAGTTCCATTATATTTTGCAACGTATACTAGTATGTGTGTGTGTGCAAGTTGTGTACAACATGATAGTGATATCATTATAATTAGCTACTTACTAATAACAGAAAAGGAGCGAAGGATAGAGGCCAGATATTGTAGACATGTTATTTGGGCAGTTTCACGAGGAACCTGCAATTTCACAATCACCAGGAACCACCAGCCTTTACCTACAAAACATTAGGGGAAGGAAATCCAAGAAAGGGAAGATAGACACATGCCCAATAAAGTTGGGGGACTAGGAGGACTAGGGACTAGGTTTGATTTCACCTGTCAATCAAACCTGGGGACAGAGATGGTTGGCCAAAATGTGTGTGGCCACTGCAAGCAGGCAAAAATTTGGGAATATATAATCTCCTAAACAAAGGAATTCTCTCTCTAGTGCTCTTGGTGCCTCTTGTTTCTTAGGAGTCTTTTGCTCTTGCTTCCTTGCATTTTCCCTTATGGCTCATGGCTATGTGGACCCCATATGCTATGGACTGAAGGCCTACAGCTGAAACACAAGCTAAGCTAGGCTGATGCTGGACTGAACTTGGCTCCAACGTGGAAAGGAAACTCTGGACACTGGCTCTGATTCTGGCTCTGTTAAAGCCCCAGCTACACTTCTATGACTGGACTAAGGGAAATGGGACTTTGAAAACTCGGGGATTTAATTCCACGGAAATTAAGTTTCTACAATACCTCACATTCCTGTGGAGGCCTCCAGAAATTATTATTCCAGCAGTATCCCAACAACCCCAGCCCCATGAGAAAACCAGGGAGATGAGCCCCTCTCCCATCCTATAATAATCGCAGTCCTTGAAGGGAAAAACATGAAATGTAAGTTCTATAATGCTATACTTTCATACTTCAGGCTGTTTTTACTCCTTTTTTGTTAAAGTTTACCTTAGTTTAAGAAAACTATTTTAAACAAACCAGTTGTTTAAAGCTTATTTCAAGCTTTCAAATATTCTACTAAAATTGCATTTTGCTTGATTGCAGTTAAACTTGAATTTAATACTTTTAAAAAAATATTTAGTTTTAAAATAACATGGACCAAGACCAATCATTCATATTTTATATGAGAGAAAAAATGGTCCATATGTAATATAAGATCTTAAATCAATATTTTTTGCATGCTAGATTACATTCTAAAGAGTTTCAACATGATATAGACATTTAGAAAAAAAACAGACTTGACTTGTATAACAAATATTCTCACTAACACATTGGCATTTCCTTGTTAACAGATATGACAAAACATGTGATTGATTATCATTCATTGTCATTCATATAAATATTCTACATTACTGCATAATTTAGAATGATAACTGATGACTAGTTTCAATAAATATGATTTCTAGAACATATTACTCTTTGTCAATCTCTTATTTCTAAATAAAAAGACATAAGTAATATACTTTAAAAACATATGTACATCAATGACGGAAATCTAAGATGGTTTCAAATGTGTAAAAACTGGAGAGATCTTCACTTGAGGCAGAATGTTCATTGCTAAATTTCAAAACAGTGTGTTGAGAAATAAATGTATCTACAAAACTGAAGTCAAGATATCTATTAAGTTCTAAATTTTGAAAAGACTGAAGAGGGCAATTAAATTCAATTGGATCCTGAATCAGAGGGAAAAATGATAAATAAGACATATTTGAACTGGCAAAATGAATAAATAACATATAGACTGTATCAGGTAATAGTATTTTATCAATGTTAAATTGCCTAAAGTTTATCATTGTAGTGAAGTTATGTATGATAATGTCCCTGTTATTAAGAATTACACATCATCTATATATATAAAGAGCCGGGGTCCAAAACGACCAAGTCTTGACCGAACACCAGAAGTCAGTGCTGGGTAGCTGTGGTGACCCAGCACTGACTGCAGCCAGTGCCAGGGCAGCGACCCTGCACTGACTGCTGAGGGGGCTGCGGATGAGGCCCAGAGAGAGGCCTGCAGAGAGAGAGGCAGGGCTTGATCTTCAGCCTCAGTGACAGCTGTTGATCAGCTGTTGCCTCTCTCTTTCTCTCCAGGCTTCACCAGCAGCCATGCCTCTGTTTCTCTCTGAGCTTCCGTGGGGCTGCTGAGCAGCCCCGCCTCTTTGATCAGGACCAGTGATAGGCCTGGAGACACTGACTGGCATAGAAACCGCCCAATCAGAACCAAATCTGGATGAAGTGCCAGGAGCCAATGGCTGCCTAGGAGGCAGAGCTTTTGACGCTGACTGGCATAGAAACCAACCAATCAGAACCTAATCTTGGTGAACTAGGAAGGCAGAACCTAAGGTGGGGGCTGAGGAGGGGTTTTATAGGCAACAGCTGTTTGGTGTAAGGTGTAAGAAAGTGGTTCAATTTATTAATGACCACTTTAGCAGTATAGTGCATATGGCTAGCTATCAGTCCAGATATAGGGATTATGTGTTTTTGTTTGCCAAGAGCATCTCCTCCTGCTGAAAAAGGCTCCCCCCCATTTAAGCAATCCTAGCCTATATAATCTATCTATACTAATAAAAGAGAGAGTAATATGCTAATTAGACCAGGAGACCTTCCGGACATCCTTTCAGACAAAGCCATGGGAGTTGAGCCAAGGCAGAGATGGTTAAGAATGATCAGGCTGGCAGGAAGGGCAGTTGGGGGGGCAGGGGGGGCAGTTGGGGGTGAACAGGCCAGCACAGGGGGAGGGCAGTTGGGGATGAGCAGGCTGGCCGGGGAGGGCAGTTGGTGGCCATGAGGCTGGCAGGGGAGGGCAGTTGGGGGCAATCAAGCTGGGGGGGAAGTTGGGGGCAAGCAGGCCAGCAGGGAGGGGCAGTTGGGGGCAATCATGTTGGCAAGGGGGGACAGTTGGGGGCTTGCAGGCCAGCAGGCAGAGTGGTTAGGGGCGATCAGGCAAGCAGGCAGGTGAGCGGTTAGAAGCCAGTGGTCCCGGATTGCAGGCCATGCTGAGGGTCACTCTCCCCCATTATCCACCCCAAACCCCCTGTTCACGAACTTTGTGTACTGGGCCACTAGTAATATTTACAGATAAAGAAACATGATGACTAAATGTACTTTCAGGTAGTTCAGAAAAATTAATATAAAATATGTCTATATCTATATTCAAATTTATATCATATATATCTCTAAATCTGTATAAATACCTATACATATACCATACTATACTCATATCTATTTTTACTTATATATATGTTTATATCTATATATGGAGAGGGAGTTGGGAAGAGACAGGGAGAGGGAGAGAAGAGGGAAAGGAAAATCCTAAGAATAACCTTCTCTCTACCTCTATTCTAATAGTTAACTATTCTGTGCTACCTGTTTTCCAATTATTCCTCCAGAAACACTCTTCTTCCTTCTCCATTCTACTGTCTGCCCCTGGGTAACTGACATGTATGGACAATATCATCAGGGTTTCTGTTTGTGTTCCACTGTTGGGAGACCCTGGAAAGGAATGAAGAACTTGAGGTAAGTTATCATCTGGTCAAGATACTGCTTCCTGGTTTTAGTAGTCTCTGCCTTTCTTCATGACTAAAAAGTTGGAAATAATGAAAGCTTTTCACTATGAAACCCAATTTCCCTACTAGTTTCCCTTATACTTCACTAACATCATTGCAATTATCCCTTTGTCTATAAACCTCCTTGAATTGACCTCTAGTGTGTCTTCTGTTTCTTTTTGTGATACTAATTTAGCTGCTAATACTCATTGAGCACTGTCATTCATGATAAAAATGTTGAAAGCATTACATTAAATTTTTAAATTCTTATAAATATTTGTATGTATCATGTTTGTATCATATCATTTCCAGTTTAGAGATGAGAAAATTGAGGGTCATATTTAAGTAACTTGCTATTATGGACTGAATTGTGTCCTCCCATTAAATTCATATATTTAAATCTTAATCTTAAGAGCTTTATAATGGGACTTTATTTGGAGATAAATCTTTTATAGAATGACTAGAGGCCCAGTGCATGAATTCATGCACAGGTGGGGTCCCTCGACCTGGCCTGTGCTCAGGGCCGATTGGGGGGGGGGGGAGGGGAACTGACTGGCTGGGGGGAGGGACTGCAGGAGGTGGGCCCCAGCAGCAACCTAACCAAGGGCTGATTCCGTGAGGAATCGGGCTCCCTCTTCCCTCCTGTCTGGGCCTGAGGTGCGGGTGAACCAGGTTCAGGGCTCTCACAGCCCCAGCAGCAAGGTCTGGGTCAGTGCATGTCATAGCTACTGGCCAGTTTTCTGGTCATTCAAGTCGTTCTGGTCATTCAGTCATAATGGTTGTTTAGGCATATATATATATAAAATGAGCCCACTAGGGTGGGCCCTAATTCTATCTGACAAATGTTTTAAGAATAAGCTATTAGGATACAGAGACACAGGCCAAGAGATGACCTGATGAGGAGGACACAGCAAAAAATATCTACCTGCAATCTAAGGAGATAGGTATCAGAACAAACAGACCCTCCAGTCAATACCTAGATCTTGTTTTTTAAGCCACTCAGTCTATTTCACTTTGTTATGGCAGTCCAAGCAAACAAATTAACTTGCTTAAACCATATGTAAAATAATCATTCCTAAAAAAAATGTAGAATTTATCATAGTTCTTTCAATCTAGTACTATGTTTACCACATCATTTTTCTCTTCTAGTTAATTTTGACAATTTTTTATCAGTTACTGATTGCCTTGGGATATTTGCATTGATTTTGTGAGTAGATTATGGAGTTATTGAAAGCATTTTTATAGTTTTTATTCTTAAATGATAAGAACAGCTAATAATTATTTAAGACTTGCCATGTACCAGGCTAGTTGTAATTGCATCCCCTGTATTATGTCCCTTAATCCTTCAAAACAGCTATTATTTGGTTATTAATTTTATATGCATTTTATAGATGAGAAAGTGAAGTGTAAAGAACTTCAGCAATGTGCCTAAGTGTACAGGATTGGTAAATTGCAGAGCCAGGCTTCTTACCTAGGCCCACTCAGGAACTTAACTATATAGATTATGATCAATCATTATCCCTAGCCCAGACCTAACATGATGCAGGGCACATACATATTAAATGGTGGCATTTTTCCATTTGTTTTTAAAGGTTATTGCAAGATGACTCATCTTTTCTTCATAGTCCTTATCACTATCTGGAACCTCATATAATTATTAGATTGTTTTTATTTCCTGCCTCTTATAAGTAACCTGTAAGTTCCATGAGAGCAAAATCTTTTCCTGTTTTGCTTACTGCTGTTTATGTAGGCCGATAATGGTAACTGACAGAATGCAGGAAGCAATAGATATTAGTGAAATACATGTGGGAAATATGAATGAATATAAATAAAATCCAAGGATAGCTGTTATTCTTAAAGTTAAGGACAAGGTGGATAAGGAACACTGAGGATACATTCATTCCTCTCACAAAACACAACTATTGCGCAGACTGCTGGGGAAAAAAAAAGAAATAGCAATAGGGGTTTTAAAATACCTTGTTGAGATAATGTTACATTAACATAAACATGCTTCCTAGTTCCAATTTCAATGTCTTCACCACTGTCATTCAGAACAATAGTTTCCAAACACGGATCTAGGAAACCTTTCCATAATACTTACTCCTGAACCTTATTTCATAATTGGTAAATCTAATTGTAGTAATTTTAATAACTTAAAATTTTAGTAGTTATGATAGTTATGGTTTAGGCAACAATATTAATACCCATGGTAGAATTTATATGTATAATATTTTAGTATAGAAAAGTTGTAAAGATCTTGGTGATTTAGCAGAATGAAAGAACTATACATAATGATAATTTAAAAATATTGATTGGAAAGGAGAATGATATCATTAAATAAATTCATACCTGTTTAATACCTAGCTTTGTGGGGTAGAATAATCTTGGTTGTAAGTACTGCTTTTCATCACTTTTAATATTTTGTATCAATCCTTCTGGACTTCAAAATTTCCATTGAAGAATCAGCTGACAGTTTTATGGGAGCTCCCTTGTAGGGTAGGGAACTAACTGATTTTCTCTTGCTTTTAAGATTCTCTTTTTGTCTTTAACCTTTGGTATTTTAATTATGATGTATCTTGGTGTGAGTCTCTTTGGGTTCATCCTGTTTGGTACTCTCTGCACTTCCTAGACTTATATGTCTATCTCCTTCACCAGGTTAGGGAAGTTTTCTGTTACGTTTTTTTGTATAGGTTTTCAATTCTTTGATCTCTCTCTTTTCCTTCTTGCACCCCCATGATGTGAATGTTGGTATGCTGCAAGTTGTTCCAGAGGCTCCCTTTACTATCCTCATTTTTTAATTCTTTTTTCTTTTTGCTGTTTTGATTGGGTGTTTTATTTCCTTGTCTTCCAAATCTATGATTGGACCCTCTGCTTAATCTACTCCATGTTGATTCCCTGTAATATATTCTTCATTTAAGTTAATGTACTCTTCATTCTGACTGGTTCTTTTTTATGTTTTCTAGCTCTATTTTTATGTTTCTTTTTGCTGAAGTTCTCACTAAGTGCATCTATTCTTCCCTTAAGCTCATTGAGCATTCTTATTACCAGTGTTTTGAACTCTGCATCTGGTACATTGCCATATTTTTTAGTTATTTTTCGAGAGTTTTGTTCTGTTTCTTCATTTGGGACATGTTTCTTTGTTTTCTAAATTTGGCAGCCTCCCTGTGTTTGTTTCTGTGTACTAGGTAGAGCTGCTATGTCTCCTGGCCTTAGTACAGTGGCCTTATTTGGTAGGTGTCCTGTAGAGTCCAGTGCCACAGCCTCCTGATTCACCAGAACTGGGAATTCCAGATGTCCTTCCCCGCCCCCCCCCCATGTGGGCTGTGTACACCCTCCTGTTGTAGTTAATCCTTGATTGCTGTTGGTGCATCAATGTGAAGTATTTACCATCAGGCCTAAGAACTAGCTGCAACTACTCTGAAAGAACAGCTGCACTGAGGCCCACCCCACAGCACAGGACTTATTTCAGTGGGGCAATGGTATCCACAGCATCTGTCCCTTGATAGTGTTGCTTGTGGAGGTGTTTGGGAGGTGCTTTGATGAGATCTGAAACTGTCCACTGGTGTGCTGGCTCTAGGGCCTCCTGGGAGGTAAAAGACAAGGTCATCTGCCACCTGTGTTTTGCCCAGGGTCACCCAGCATGAGATACAAAGTGATCTGCAGATGACTGTTACTTGTGTTGGGCTTGGAGGTACATAGGAGAATCCAAGCTGTGAACCAAGGCCAACTGCTGCTATTGCCAGGCCTGGGACCACTTAGTAAGATGTATGGAGCATGCCTAGGTTAGGTGCTGCTAGTTTGAGAGATATTTGGAAAGTCTGAAGCATGAGACAGGATGGGTCATTCATATGGAAAAGGCACTGCAAGCAGTTTGGGTGGGCCGGTAAGTTAGGTGTGATGGAGTCTCAAGGAATCACCAAGGCAGAACAAACTATGATAGGCAGGTTGATGGAAACTCAGATATCATGCTCACCTCTGGCTGTGTGGGAGGGCTCAATAAAGGGAAAATGTTCTCTGTCAGCACTTTTCTCTGGGAGAAAGCTGCTCCACCAGCTATAGTCCTGATGCCAGATAACTCACTTCCTCCTTGTATGTTCCTGGTGACTTTTTAGCTGCTACCCAGTGCTGGAGCTCACAGTGAGTGATTCCAAGTAAGTCTGTGTACGGACCCTTTAAGAGGAACACCTGGGACTCCAGCAGTGCTCCATCTCAATCAGCCAAAATTCCTGCTAGTTTTTACAACCAGTAGTTTTGGGGACTTTTCTTCCTGGCATTGGAACCCTGGTCTAGGTGACCTGGTATGGGGCTAGGACCCCTTACTCCTCAGGGGGACTTCCACAGCTGAGATATCCCTCCTAAATTTTATCTGCCACACATGGGTGTGGGACCAGCCCATTTCTTGTCTCTGTTCCTCCTGCCAGTCTTGATGTGGTTTCTTTGTATCCGCAGTTGTAGGACTTCTGTTTAGTACATTTTAGGCAGTTCTGAATGATAGTTGTTTTGTAGTTTAGTTGTGCCACCAGCTTTTCTAGAGGCCATTTCTTGTTAACTTTGATCCCACAATCTTTCAAACAATACCTGATCAATCAACATAGTTTCAAAATATCCAGATAGTAACTCCTTCTCACTGTCTTCTACATCTTGTACATCTTGGTCTAATTCACCATCATCTCTCATGGGGATTATTGTACTATCTCTAATCTTGCCCCTCTTCCTTATACTTCATTCTCTCAACAGAGTAACCAGAGTGACATAATCAGACAATACCAGTTGTGAAATTCGTCTGCTCAAACTCCTCAGTCATCTCACATCTAACTCAGAGTGATCTTCATAGTCCATCAACCTCTTTCTGCAAGCCTGATGACCTAATGTTCACCTTTATTTACTCCTCTCTTTCCCAGAGACTTCTTTTTTGTTCTGTGAACACATCAGGTATACTTGTTTTGTTTTTCTTTTTGTCTTTTTGTTTGTTTGCTTGTTTGTTTTTGGCTTAAGAGTCTTTGCAGTTGCTCTCACTTTATTGAGACACTTTCATGCATGCCCTTATCTCTCACTCCCTTCAAGTGTTTGCTCAAATGTCCTATTTTGAATGAGTCCTTCCTTGACTAGCCTACTTAAAATTACTTCCTATCCCATTATCAGCTTTCCTTACTTATACCTTTTTTTTTTAAATTAGCTGATACACTGTATATCTTATTTGTTTAAAATCTGTGCCTGTCCCATTAAAATTAAAGAACAACGTTATGGATTTTTGTCAGATTTCTTGGCTGCTGTATTTCCAGTACCTTGGAATACTGCTTGATTTATAATCTTATGCTCATGAATTGATGAATTGTTATAAATGAAATATTACATTTTATGGCTGGTGGTTTTTGTTCTTTTAGAAAATTGATCACCTATTATTACCAGTAGAGATACCATCCCTAGAAAAATATTGCCTCTATTTTATGTACAGTTTTGATCTAGATAAAGGACTAAGTGTCAATTTATTTCATACAGGTAATATTAAAGTTCACATTATTTATTGAATAACAAAATATAGATCTTTTGCAGTGTTCAGAAAAATGCTGACATTTCATTCAGTAAACAAAATACTCTAAATAAATATAATATGTGACAGTATTACCAGTTCTCTAATAAATAAGTTGACTCAAAACAATAAATTAAATTACATAATCATTGTAAATTGTGGAAAACCACAATGCATATCAAATATTAGATATGTCTGATATGGTGTATAAAAATCCATTCACATAATTTACATAGCTTTTTCCCCATTAGCCTTACTGGCTATACCCAAGAGTTATTTAAAATACTTTTATCTCATAATATTATTAGAAAATATGAAATAATAAACTCTTTTGGGTATAAAGAATACCAAGTTTTTGTTTTCCTCTTGAACCAATTCTTTCATTAAATATCAATGAAATATAGCGTACAAGGTCACATTAACTACATAATATGTTAGGAAAACTTATTCAGTGACAAGCCTATATTCATTTTAAGATCATTCATATGCTCAGCATTAATGAAATAGAAAAGTTACATTAATTCACAACTTTGTAAACACACACATACAAACACGGTCTGCAAGTTGATAAATGAGGCATTTATCATGGAAAATGAACTGTCAGAATCTTTTTGTTTTCCACTCCTTTTTAAAAATTCTTTTAACTTTCAATATAGCATCTTTTTGTTCAGGGAAATTTGTGTTTAAAAATATATGTAATTTTTAAAGAATTTGTCTTTGAATTTTTATTTTTTGTTTTCCTCCAAACTAAATATATATATTCACATATGTATTTTCCTCTATTATCTAACTCTTTATCCTCCTTATATTTATTTTTTGAATTGTTTTAAACATGTGTTTTTATAATAGTTGTTTTTCTTGCCTTTTTGGTTTCAACGATTTTTCAAGGTTCTTTGTATTTTAGATTAAGTACATATTTTACCATGTACTATTCCTTGGCAATCAATTATTTTTTTAGTGATACATCATTTACATAACTGTAGGTTATAATTTATTTTAATGTACATCAAGATGAGTTCTTAAAGTTGGGTATAGATGCTTTGGTCATGTTTGTAAACTAAAAAAAAATATGAAAGAGGAAAAGAGAAATTTTAACATACATAAAAGAGGATACATTATAGGAAAAGTCTTAATGAAACATGTTAGTCCTAAGAATCAAAACATCTGACTCCTCAATTTAAGACAAGATATAAGGAGACAGAGATTTTGTGTGTATATATGTTTATGTACTATTATATGAAAACAAAAAAAATTGGACTTCAAATTTGGTTATCTCACTTCTGTGAAGTAAGAGAAAAGGTTGTCTGTTATAGTAAAAAATACATGATGTTTGGAGTATTAAATTCCTGTTTTAAGTGAGTTGCATTTTAGAATAGAAACTGTTATACCCTTTAGAGGTAAACAATTCAATATATCAAGCCTTCTCTTTTGGTCTGAACAAAGTTCAAAGTTGATTACATATTAGGTGACAAATGTAAAATTGTGAAAGGACTAAAAATTCAATATTACTTTAACACTTATATCACAATAGTGGAATAGACACTATGATAAGCCATCAGGGATGCTTTGTTCTTGTTCTTTGTGTTTTCTAAATAAGTAGGAACTTTAGTTCTTTAATCAGTGGAGTAAAAATAGAAATCATCCCAAACATTATCCAACTTATTTGGAAAAACATAGAAGGCTATTTGGGTAATATTCTGTGCAGAAGGAAGGATCAATTGTCATCTATGTTTTTTGAGATTGGGAAATTTATACTATGTGAGGTAGAGACAGAATTTGTGTTTGCCTTTTCACATTGCTTTACATGGTGGTGGTGTAGTGATGATGATATGTCATCTTTAATTCTTCATGACAATGTGCTTGTGTTTATTTTTGGTTTATTGAGCACATCAATCATTAACAAAATGAAGGATTAGAAGTCTGCATTTAACATATGATAATTTAGTTAATCCACCTGCAAATATTTGGCTTTTTTTGACCTTGCAGTAACTTTAAGCAGTTTAAATGGCAGGTGTATATGTTATGCCCAACATATAGTGAAGAATTACTGTAATTATTTGAGAGTTGTTTATTTGGGAAATAGGAATAGAGATTGTCCAGATCATCAAGGTCATGTATATTTACTGATACATAGACTTACTTTAAATATTTAATAGAAGCTAGAATGGGGCATTTGAAGTGTCATTCGCTTAGTTCAGTGATGGCGAACCTATGACACATGTGTCAGCACTGACACGCGTAGCCATTTCTGATGACATGCGGCCGCTCAGGCGGCCACATGCTGAGGATGAAACATTTGATGCTCCTGAGGATGAAACATTTGCGAAATAATGTTTTTTTTCCTCAAAGTGACACACTACCCGAGTTATGCTCAGTTTTTTGGCGAAGTTTCACACACCAAGCTCAAAAGGTTGCCCATCACTGGATAAGAAGGCAAGAGCACCAGTTCAGAAGTTGTAACACAGGTATTGTATGGTAACTCTTGTGCATTCTCAGTATTTCTCTCCGTGTGGTCTAAACACTCGAACAGTGTTTCATTGCCCATGAACTGTCTCATGTCTTGCTGTTGCACCAGTAGCACATAGCAATCTGCCCATATTCTTCACTGGCACAGGTATCAGCCTGGCTCTCCTATCCTCTCTGGCTGGCTCTAATTTTACCAAGTTATATAATCCTTCATCTGCTTCCTTTTGTGGTGGCAAAGTAGCTCTCCCTATCTCTAACTTTGCATTCTACCATCTTTCTAGTTTTGCTGTTGCTTTAACTATATTTTAAACATGTATCCTCACAGTTGATTGAAAACTGAAGAAATGCCTACTACTTGTTTAGATTCTTTGCGGTGAACAGTTAGTCTTTGCCACCTACTAAACTGCTTTAAACCATGGTGCAAAAACTTCTTGCAATATGTTTTACGTAACCAAAATGGAAAATCCAAGCAGACTGTTGCCTGTGTTTAGCCTTGTGATTTACAGACAGCTGGTAGAGATAAGCACTAACATAATCTAAATCTTGTCTGAGTTTCCCAAACCCAGCATATGAACTGCAAATTCTTTCTAGCCTTTTTTGGAGGTTTAACCATAGGAGATAATGATAGAGCAGAAAGAACATTGAATTTGGATTTAGAAAATATTGGTTTATACCCTTACTCACTAGCTGGTTATTTGACCTTGGGGAAGTACCTGCACTCACCCCTTCCAAGCTTTCACCGCTTGTTGTCTGTGTCCATGGGCTATGCATATAAATTTCTAAGTTAACATGTAATCAATAAAGTGATTTGATTCAACCTTTTGATTAAGTATTATCTTGACCATCTTGTCTTATCTGAAACTTGGTTGTCAACTAAGATCCTACTTCTGTTGCACCTCCCTCCAGTTGAAAATGTAAATTCTCTCTCACCACATAGATCGCATGATATCTATATGTGTTTGAAATCCTCCTACTGAACTATACCCTTCCCTACAATTTTGGAGATGAGGAAACTGAGGCTAGGAGAAAATATATAATTCCTAAAGTTTTTAAAGCTAGAAATTGCCAGAGATAGTGAAATAGGTGTTTTGACCTCAAACCTATTGTCAGTCACTACACAGAGTGTCCAAGACTTTTTGCTTTGATGTTTTGTTAATGATATATTGCAATAATGCATTTTAAATTTATCTTTATTGTTGAAAGTATTACAGATGTCCCCTTTGTTTTTTGTTTTATTTTTCCATTGACTCCCCTCCACCCTGCACACCCCCACCCCTCCCAAGCTTTCACCACACTATTGTTTGTGTCCATGGGTTATGCATATATGCGTGTAAATTTTCAGGTTAAATCTCTCCCAGTCGCCACACCCCCAACCTTGCCTTCCCTCTGAATATGTTATAATATATTTTTAAATCAATGCTCATTGCTAGAACTCCTCCTTATTTGAAAAGCTATGTTGCTTGGGGTCAATTGCTACCTACTGCTGTGACCCAGTTTTTTACCAGGCTGCAGTTGAATCCTTTGTTCTTGATTACTCTTTCTCTTTTTTTGGCTTATTTTATAATTGAATTCACAAGGCCTTTTTTTCTGCAGTCAAAACAGTATATCTTCTCTTCTCACATATTTCCATTCAGATACTTAACTTTTTATTTTCCTCCTCTGAGCCAATCATTCTTTCCTTTTTAAAAAACTCAATCCTAATATGTAATTAATAAAGCGTAATTTGATTCAAACTTTTGATTAAATATTTTCTTGACTTTCTTGTCTTATCTGAAACTTGGTCATCAACTGAAGATCCTACTTCTGTTGCACCTCCCTCCAGTTGAGAATGTACTACATAGATCCTATGATATCTATGTGTTTGAAATCCTCCTACTGAACTACAAAAAGTTGAGAACATTGAAATGCTACTCTTTTTAAAGTCCTATTTTCCTTGTGAGTCATAAAATTTGTCTATATCACCTTCAATTTTACCTCATCCATAGTATTCATAAATATTCTTTATTCTTCAAAACATTTGGTATATGGTTCATAATCTCTTATTTCATGGAAATTCTAAACATCATAAGTGCCTACAAAATTTATATCAAGGTCTCATGAAAAACTTTGCCTCTCTATATCTGAATATCTGAAATACAATGACTGTTATTATCTCTATACTTTGGCCATGAAATTGATGGTTACCTACTGGCTGAGCCTTTCTGTTATACTGTTCAACCTGAAATGCTTTATGACCTTAGCTTCCTATTGTTTTCAAAATTTCTTGCTGAACTTATCTATGTACATTATAACTGGAAAAAAAATTCATGAGGATCACTTTTGACTTCTGTTGTGTTTACAGTATTGATATACTCACCATCATGTCACTCAGTCTCTTGTCAAAATTCTAAAGCCACTTGCCCTTTTGTCCTTTCACTATATCACATAAAACAACAACAAAACAAAAAAAAACACCAACAGATTCTGGATAACCTAACTCTCTCTGTTGTCTTGCCCACAGCTAGGATGCAAAGTATTTCTGAGGGAAAAATATATGTATTCTAATTAAAGATATTTGCAACTATAACTTGTCAACAATCTCAACTAGGTCTTCAGTTCTGCTATGAAATTCTATTTCTCTGGATGTTTCATTTTCCACTTTCCACAAGTATTTTAATCTCCTTTAACTATCATCAAATACCCAGTAAGTCATCTTTTTACCATTTTATTCTCAATAAATAATTGTATATGCCACTTAAAAAAACTGAACACATAGATGGCAACCACTTAAATATCCAAAAACAATAACACACACACACACACACACATATATTGTTTTCAGTTGCAAAGTAGAACTAAACAGATTATGTAACTTGTCAATAGTCACTTAATAGAGAAGGAATAGGAATTTGAACCTGACCTTCCTGCCTTCAAAACCACATATCCTTACCTTTAAAATATTTAAATTCCATACAGATATATTATGTGAGTAGATATAATATCTTTTATTGAATTTAAGAGAGTCAACTTTGCTGTATCCCCCAATTTTCTTACTCAGATAAAATTATACTGTAACTTTATATCAGTTATAGTGATTATAACAAATCTACCTTAACACCATCTTTATAAAGGAACTAGAGGCCCAGTGTACAAAATTCGTGCATGGGTAGGGTCCCTACCGGCTGCCGACTGCTGGCCTGGGCTTCCTTTCCCAGGCTGCCAGCTGCTGGCTGGGTCTTCCTTCATTCCTCACTGCCCCCTGGTGGTCAGTGCACATCATAGAGAGTGATCGAACTCTCGGTTGGTCGAACTCCCGAGGGGACACTTTGCATATTAGGCTTATATATATAGATAAAGGAAAATACATATTTGTAATGGAATAGGGACTATGTTCAATGTACCTTTCCTGTGGTTGATAATATATTTAAGAAGGCCAGGTTCCTTTCTTTGAAGTTCCAAAAGATACAGTATCATTGTGATTTATTCTTAAAACAGTGTAAAATTAATGGAAGTATTGTGTGTGGGAAAAAAATGAGTTTATTTGCATTTGTAATAGGTTTTGCCTGCAGCAACAGCTGTGCCTGTATCAAGACTATGCCATGCTGAAAAATTGATTTCTGTTGTTTTTATTTTTCCCCCTTACATTAGTTGTTTATCATTTTAAAGATAATGAGAATTATTTGTAATTATTTTATTATACTCCAGGGAAGAATACCGGTGTACCTGGAAATGCAGCTATGCTTAATTTACACTTACTTACATTTAGGTGACTTTCTCAGTCACTTAAGTTTGTTCAAATACTGTGAATTGCAGAAATCAATCAATCCTAACTATCAAAGTCACATGAAAATGAGTTTTAGCTCTTCCAGAAAGAAGTCAGGATTTTATTAGGTAGAAGCTTTATACAAATCATTTAGTTGAACATTGGGATACTTTTTTCCTCTGATGTGTTTCTGACTTACAGGGTGGGTACAAGGATTAATCCTTGAGGCATATTCTAGGATTATTTGACACTGATTGTTCTTGCTTCATTACTCAATACTCACTAGGCATAATGGTTTAGCAAGCTTCATATTATTCACCAACGTATTTTGAGAGAAATGATTAAATGCCTTTTTTACATTCATTATACCTATGACACTTCCCCACCCAAAGCAAATAAGTCTATAAAAGTACAATAATGAAATTGGATAATATTTAGAGGTTTGTATTAAATAAACCAACATTAGATAACTTTGCTCTCTCATTGCATTCTGGTGCCATCAAATCAGCTATTCACCAATGCTTTTTTAAATCCAACTGGGGTTCAGCATCAAACTTACCAGCTTTAAATTTTAATTATCTAACTCTTTCTCCTTTTGAACAGGTGCACACAAACTGACTCTAATATATTTGTATCACTTGCACATTTTTACTAGTATTATTTTTTAAAGAGTTATTCTTTCTCAAATGTGTTTTTAAGCATGCAATTTTAGATTCTTCTGTCTGGCAGGAAGGGCTCTCTGAATTTGGGCTCAAAAGACCAGGCTTTAAGTCTTGAAACTGTTCTTTAGCTCATGCAGGTTTTAAGACAGGTCAGGGATGACTGCTGCTCTCATCTGTAGAATGGGAATAAGAATGCATTCCTCAGACAATATTTTAACAATTAGGTGAACAAGGTGCAGGTAATGGCCTAGTACTTTGATGAATAGAGTAGAGCACATGGATAACAGTAAATCACTATCCTATATAATAAAAGTGTAGTATGCAAACTGTCCCCTCAACCAGGAGTTGTCTGGGAGTTCAACCAGGGGGTGGGGCAGGCAGGCGGGGGGAAGGGAAGTTTCAATTATAAAAGATAAATAAATCCCAGATACCAGGGCCTCCGCTTGGGTCGCCGGGGGTCGTGGCTGGCCTGCAAACCACCACAGGCCCCTCGCCCAGGCCACCGCATGTCCCAAGGGAACCCCCACCCTGATCCAGGACACCTTCAGGGCAAACTAGCTGGCCCCCACCCATGCACCAGGCCTCTATCTTATCTAATAAAAGAGTAATATGCAGATTGACCATCACTCCAACACACAAGATGGCTGCCCCCATGTGGTCAAAGATGGCTGCCCCCAGGTGGACACAAGATGGCTGCCACAAGATGGCCAGCAGGGGAGGGCTGTTGGGAGGGTCCAGGCCTGCAAGGGAGGGCAGTTGGGGGCGATCAAGCCTCCAGGGGAGGGCAGTTAGGGGTGACCAGGCCTGCAGGGGAGGGCAGTTAGAGGCAATCAGGCTGGCAGGGGAGTGGTTAGGAGGTGATCACGCTGGCAGGCAGAAGCAGTTAGGGACAATCGCAAAGGCAGGCAGTCGAGCACTTGGGAGCCAGCAGTCCTGGATTGTGAGAGGGATGTCCAACTGCCTGTTTAGGCCCGATTCCAATAGGATTGGGCCTAAACAGGCAGTCGGACATCCCTCGAGGGGTCCCAGATTGGAGAGGGTGCAGGATGGGCTGAGGGATACACCCCCTCATGAACAAATTTGGTGTACTGGTTCTCTAGTATATATCCTATCTAATAAAAGAGTAATATGCAAATTAACCATCACTCCACTACACCCACAAGCCACGCCCACAAGCCAATCAGGAGCAAGTATGCAAATTAACCCAACCAAGATGGCTGCGGACACGGAGAGAGCAGGAGGGAGGCTTGGGTTTCCCCAGTGATGGAGGAAGCCAAGCTTTCCGCACACCCTGGCTGGCCCAAGCCTCCGCTTAAGGCTACAAAGTTTCAATTATAAAAGATAAATAAATCCCAACAGAAATGGCTGTGGCCATGGAGTGAGCAGGAGGCTTGGCTTCACTCAAGGCTACAAAGTTTCATTTGTAGAAGGTAAAGAAATCCCAGATACCAGGTCCTCCACTTGGGTCGCTGGGGTCGTGGCTGGCCTGCAAACCACCACAGGCCCCTCACCCAGGCTGCCCCACTCCCCAAGGGAACCCCCACCCGTATCCGAAACACCCTTCAGGGAAAACCAGCTGGCCCCCACCCATGCAACAGGTCTCTATCCTATCTAATAAAAGAGTAATATGCAGATTCACCATCACTCCAACACACATGTGGACACAAGATGGCCAGCAGGGGAAGGCAGTTGGGAGGGACCAGCCCTGCAAGGGAGGGCAGTTGTGGGCGATCAGGCCAGCAGGGGTGGTCAGTTGGGAGGGACCAGGCCTTCAAGGGAGGGCAGTTGGGGGCAATCAAGCCTCCAGGGGAGAGCAGTTAAGGGTGACCGGGCCGGCAGAGGAGGGAAGTTGGTGGCAAACAGGCTGGCAGGGGTGCAGTTAGACATCAATCAGACTGGCAGGGGAGTTGTTAGGGGGTGATCAGGCTGGCAGGCAGAAGCAGTTAGGGGCAATCAGGAAGGCAGGCAGGCAAGCAGTTGGGAGCCAGCAGTCCTAGATTGTGAGAAGGATGTCCGACTGCCCGTTTAGGCCGGTGGGATTGGGCCTAAATGGGCAGTCGGACATCCCTCAAAGGGTCCCAGATTGGAGAGGGTACAGGCTAGTCTGAGGGATACCCCCTGACTGTGCACAAATTTCATGCATCGGGCCTCTAGTATGTATGTGTGTTTATATATGTATATATATATATATTATTGAGTGGCCAGATTATTATGTGTTCAGGGATCATAATAATCTGGCCACTCAGTGTATATTTAATAGTAGATAATTACAATGAGTTTATTTTTTATGCTAAGTTAGTGGAGGAGATGCATAATCTTCATTTCTCACTAGTGAAGAAAGTTTCCTTTTCAATTCACTGATGAAAATATTCCCTTTTCTTCAAGAATGGGTAAAAAAAATAACAAATGCAAGGCATAGAGTTCTTTAATTCACACTTACACAATATATTACAGAGTTGACAACAACTTGTGTAAGGTGAGACACCCTTGGCATAGTCAGTACAACCAATGCCCAAGAACACACAGGTTAATCTCTAAATAAACAATGCTGAGAATGTCACTTAGGGTTCTAGGGCTTTACCTTCCTCATTTCTACAATGAGTGTGATGAAAATAATCTATCCTATGTAATAAAAGGGTAATATGCAAATTGACCAAACTATGGAACTACCGGTTGCTATGATGCACACTCACCACCAGGGGGAAGATGCTCAATGCAGGAGCTGTCTCCTGGTGGTCAGTGTGCTCCCACAGCAGGAGTGCCCCTCAGCTGACCAACCAGTTCTGGTGTCCCACCAGCCTGGTGGTTGCCACTCACTCCCTCAGTAGTCCTGCAGGTACAATCTACAGAGAACAGGCCAGGCACCCATGGACCAGGGCCACCTGCATGATCCTGACAGTGACACCAGCCTCCTGGAAGTCGGCTTCAGACACCCGCGGCCGCTTCCCCTCCCTAGATGCTCCACAAGGAAGAAAGAATATAAAAGTGGCCACCAGGTGACTCCCGACAACTTCACGAACATCAGCAGGACGGATTCAGATCCCTGGCTGACAAGGGCATCCCACTGCCCACCCGGAGGGCCGTTCAGGTCCTGGCTCCCCGCAACCCTCTGGGGACCCCACCCATTTCCGAATTTGTGCACCGGGCCTCTAGTTAAATATAATGATGTATAGACTTGGGAGTTAGCAAATCTATTCTTTAATTTTTTTGATTAATTTAGAAATTTGTACCACAGTCAACATCAGATTGACTGAATCTAAGCAATTGACATTGAGAATTACAAAATTCCCAGATGTTTAGTAAATTTTTGGAGAATCTAATGCAAAGAATCTTAAAATGTAAATTGTAAACAAGACAGAGTAAGGCCATTGTCAACCAGATTTCATTTATAAAAATATGTCAATGGGAATATTTAGTGAATTAATTATGTGATGGAAATATGTGCAAGGAAGTTTCTAAGCAACACCTTGCTGTAAGTGTTATAGCAAATACAGTAATACATTTGAAGTGTTGGTTATTCTAGATGACAGTTATTTTCCTAGTAACCTGTATTTCAGGGTGTGCTAAAAAGAATACTGAATTGGGACTCAGAAGATTTGGATTCTGACATAAGGTCTGGTAATCATATAAGCCATCAGTTAAATTACATCACTTCTATCAACTACAATCTTCTTAATTTCTTTATCTTTCTCTGTGTGTCAGTTCTCTTACTTGCAAAGTTATTAGGCTAAACTAAATGCAGCTAGAGGTACCTATTGTGAATATAGTGTCTCTTCAGTTTTCTTCTAGAAGAGGCAATAGCAGTGACCTGTCATTTCTAGCTTTGGAGAAATAATTTGACTGAAATCTGTTTATTCTGGTTAAATTATTAGCCCAGCCCCGATGTAAACAATTGTACAAAAGACATGTAGGCTTTCAAAAACTCAATAAGACTTCAGCTATTTGCTTAGTATTCTTTGAGATAATCAGTATTCGATATATGTTTGTAAGGGAACAACTATCAAAGCTGGTTTTTCTTGTGCAATATTTTACTTCATGAACAGACAGAGTTGGAGATAGGCTTGACAGTATTTTTTCTCAGCATCTTGGTATTAGAGGAATTTCCTCACATTGTTTAGTTGCTCATTTATTTGTGTGTGTGTGTGTTTTTCTCTCCCCATTCATAAATTGATTCACTTAGCATCTTGAGCTGTATGTTGTGTGTGAATATTGTGATTTCTTGTTAACTCTTAAAGTAGAGGGTAGAAGTGTCCTAATGGATAGTGAGCCACAGTTCAACCAAAGACCCAAAGGGAAAATTAAATGGAGAAATATATTACTCACATGACCTAGCGGAGGTCCAGGCATACCTTGAGGGGCCACATGGGGAGATCAAGAAGGTATGGTGCCCACAAGGAGAATGCAGCAGGACTTGGGGCACACACTTTTCTTAGGATCTGCAGGTGAATCACTTTGGGGTAAATAGGCCAAGTCTGAATTGACAAATTAAAATCAGAAAGAAGGAGGTTTCGGTAAGCTCTGTGAGGGTCTTATCTAAGTGGTACATAAGGTAAAGGAACTAAGATGCAGGAGAGACCGTCACAAGGGGTGTTGGTGGTCACACAGGAATTTACACTTTTCTTCTGTAGGCTATTGTCTAGGCTCTAGGGCATGCACTTGCAGGAAGGGCTAGTGTAAATCAAAGGCCCCTACAGGCTGTCTAGACCCACAAAATAGATGCCAGGGCAGTGGTACTTTGTACTAGTTTAGCAAAACTCTAATCAGTGAGAGAGAGATTGTTTCACTCCATTGTATTTTTTCAAATTAATCTGAAATGAAGTTGGGGACTAACTAAAGGAAAAGGTACTATAGTGGCACTGTTAGTACTTTTTCCATTCATGCTATCCCACTGCAGGTGTCATGAATGGGATCTGGGTGAATCTTTGTCCAATTATACACATCAAAATAAACGGTATGTTTTAAGTCAACTCATAGTAACTTTCTAATTTAAATGGAAAGCTTTCTTCTTCTTTTTTGCTCCTTTATGGTGTTTCACCTAATATTTGTATAGTTCTTTACTGTATAGTTTTAGTCATCTCTATTGAGAGATGATTCACATACAGTAAGTGCACTCATTTTAAGTATAAAATTCAGTTGGTTTTGAAAATTGTAATCACCCATATAACCACAGTCAAGGTGTAGAATATATGTATCTCCACATATGCCTCTGACTGTTTTCTGTCAATTCAACCTAACTCTGGCCCCTGGCAACTACTGATTTGCTGTCACTATAAATTAGTTTAGTATGTCCTATGATTTGATATAATGGAATTACGCAGTTTTACCCTAATGTATCCAGATTCTTTCACTCAACATAATGTTTTTGCAATTCAATCACATTGTTACATGCATTGGTATTATGTCATTTTATGTTACTGAACAGTATCTTATTCTTTAGCTATACCAGAAATTGTTTATATGTTCATTATTGAGAGCATTTGAGCTGTTTCCAGTTCTGAACTAAGAATAAAGTTGCTAGGAAAATCCTTGTTAAAGTCTCTGTGTAGACTTATTTTCAATACTCTAGGATAAATACCTTGGAGAAGACTGGCTAGGATGTACGGCAAGTATGTTTTTAAATAATAATAAAAAAAAAGTCAAGCTGTTTTTTAAAGTAGTTGTGTCACGTTTTATTACCACCAAAATGTTTGGGAGTTCTAGTAGTTCCACATCCTTGCTAATATTGATATTATAATTCATTTAAATTTTACCAATTTAGTAAGTATATAGATGTTTAAATTTACATTCTCCCAATGAATAATAATGTTGAGCAATCTTCAGATGTAATGGCTATTTTTGTTTTGGACAGTATCTATACAGGGCTCTTTCCCATATTTGAGGTTGCATTCTCATTACTTATTTGTATATCTTTATATATTTAGACATGTTTTTATATATCCTACATTAAGTCCTTTGTCATATATAATTTGTAAATAATAGTAATATATTATATTTAATAATTTGTGATAACATTTCCAGTTTGTGGCTTGTATTTTTTCTTAAATATGGTATATCTTACAAAGATCAGAATTCTTTTAATTTTTTTTAAAATATATCTTTATTGATTTCAGAGAAGAAGGGAGACTGAGAGAGAGAGAGAGAAACATCAATGATGAGAGTGAATCATTGACTGGCTGCCTCCTGCATGCCCCCCACTGGGGATTGAGCCTGCGACCAGGGCACGTGCCCTTAACTGGAATCAAACTAGGGACCCTTCAGTCCACAGGCTGATGCTCTATCCACTGAACAAAACCAGCTAGGGCCAGAATTCTTTTAATTTTTTATATATATGGTTTATAAACTATATAGATAAAGGAATTTCAATTTATTAATTTTCTTCTTTTCTTGTTAGTGCTTATTGTATCCTGGTAGGAAATATTTGCCTACTCCAAGGCTACGAATATATTTTATAAATTTAGCTTTCATGTAGGTTCATGATCAATTTCAAGTTAATATTGTATATGATGTGAAGTAAGCTATAGGGTAATTATTTTCCATGAGATGCCCAGTAGCTTGAATATCATTTGTTGAATAGACTATCTTTTCTACACTAAATTACTTTTGTATATTTGTTGAAAATCCTCACAAATACCACAGTCTTAATTACAATGATCCTATCTAATAATAGAATAATATGCAAATCATCACTCCGCTACACTCACAAGCCACGCCCACCAGCCACGCCTCAGCCATGCCCACCATCCAATCAGAGTGAGTATGCAATTAAACTGAAAACATGGCGGCAGCCCCACCCCCCAGCCTCTCCTGGTCTCTGCGAGTCAGAGAAGCCGCCTGCCCCATGATCCCAGGCCTCAGCCAGCCTCAGAAGCCTCAGGTCCGCCTGCCCCATGTCCTGGGGAGACAGAGAAACTGGGCCCTGTGCCTGAGACTGGGTGCGGCCGGGAGACAAAGAAGCTGCCTGCCCCATGATCCCAGGCTGCAGCCAGCCTCAGAAGCCTCAGGTCTGCCCGCCCCACCTCCTGGGGGAGACTGAGAAACCGGGCCTCATCGCCTGAGGCTGGTTGCCATCTGGGAGATGAAGAAGCTGCCTGCCCCTTGATCTCAAGCCGCAGCCAGCTGGAGAAGCCACCCTCCTCACATCCTGGGGGAGACAAGAAACCGGGTGCCAGCACCTGAGGGTGAATGCGATCTGGTAGACGAAGAAGCCGCCTGCCCTATGATCCCAGGCTACAGCCAGCTGGAGAAGCCGCCCACCCCATGTCCACCCGCCCCACGTCCTGGGGGAGATGGAAAAACCGGGCCCCAGTACCTGAGGCTGGCTGCAGCCCGGGAGATGGAGAAGCCGCCCACCCTGTGGTCCTGGGCACCAGTACCTGTGGCTAGCTGTGGCCTGGGAGACAGAGAAGCCGCCCACCCTGCAGTCCCGGACACCAGCACCTGTGGCTGGCTGTGGCCTGGGAGACAGAGAAGCCGCCCACCCTGCGGTCCTGGGTGCCAGCACTTGCAGCTGCAGCACAGGCGAAGCCCCCTGTCCACCATCCCCTGAGGCTGCAGCCAGCCTGGTCACCTATGGCTGACCAGAGGGAGGGAAGCACGGATCCTGGGTGCCTGTGGTCAGCTGGAGGAGGGAATCCTGGGTACCAGGTGCGGGCCGAGGCAGAGGTGGTTAGGGGCAATCAAGCCAGCAGGGGAACAGTTAGGGACAATCAGGCTGGTAGGCAGAAGCAGTTAGGGGCAATCAGGAAGGCAGGTGAGCGGTTAGGAGCCAACAGTTCTGAATTGTGAGAGGGATGTCCAATTGCTGGTTATCCCATGAGGGGTCCCAGATTGGAGAGGGTGCAGGCCAGGCTGAGGGACACCCTCCCCGCTGTCCCCCGTGCACAAATTTCGTGGACCGGGCCTCTAGTATTATAATAGAACATGTGGTTGATGGTCTCACTTTTATTTAAAAAAAGGTTATTGTAAGTATTTCTAATCTTATTCTGTCTTTATATTGGTTCTACACATTCCGGCAGAACATTTATGTTCTGATACATAATATCTTCTCTTATGATTTATAACTACTTTCATATCCCCAGCAGAACATAGAGCCCTCAATACTTTACACCAGGGGTCCTCAAATTTTTTAAACAGGGGGCCAGTTCACTGTCCCTCAGAGAGAAAGAGGGGAGTCGGAGAGTGCGGCACACATTCCACACATGCGCACTGCAGGCCCGGGACGAGTCGGCTGCTAAGCAGGACAGGCAGCGGTGGCAAAATCACCTGGTGGGCCAGATAAATGTCTTCAGTGGACCGCATGTGGCCCGCGGGCTGTAGTTTGAGGACCCCTGCTTTACACTAAACAATATAAAACTACTAGAGGCCTGGTGTACGAAATTCGTGCATGGGGCTGTGTGTGTGTCCCTCAGTCCAGCCTGCACCCTCTCCAATCTGGGACCCCTCTCACAATCCAGGACTACTGACTCCCAACTGCTCGCCTGCTTGCCTGCCTGATTGCCCCTAACTGACCTCCCTTGCCAGCCTGGTTGCCCCTAACTGCCTTGCCCTGCTGGCCCACCAGGATTTGGCCTAAATAGGCAGTCAAACATCCCTCTAGGGGTCCCTGATTGGGAAGGGTGCATGCTGGGCTTGCAAGGGAGGGCAGTTAGGCATGACCGGGCCAGCAGGGGAGCAGTCAGGCGTTGATCAGGCTGTCAGGGGAGTGGTTAGGGGTGATCAGACTGGCAGGCAGAAGCAGTTAGGGGCAATCAGGAAGGCAGGCAGGCAAGCAGTTGGGAGCCAGCAGTCCTGGATTGTGAGAGGGATGTCCAACTGCCCGTTTAGGCCTGACCCTACTTGGATCGGGCCTAAACTACCTGAATCAGGCCTAAATGGGCAGTCGGACATCCCTCAAGGGGTCTCATATTGGAGAGGGTACAGGCTGGGCTGAGGGACAACCCCCCTCGAGGACTCCTGGACTGAGAGAGGGCGCAGACCAGGCTGAGGGACCTTCGCAAGTGCACAAATTTCATGCACTGGGCCTCTAGTCCTATATAATAACCCTATATAATAAAAGGGTAATATGCAAATAGACCGGATGGCAGAACAACCGAACAACCAATCAAAGTGTAATATGCTAATGATATGCTAAGGCTGCTCAACCACTCCCTATGATGTGCACTGACCACCAGGGGGCAGATGCTGCAACCGATAGGTTAGCTTGCTGCTGGGGTATGGCCAATTGAGACTGAGTGAGATGGGCTAGACACACCCTGGAGTCCTCCTACAATCGTCCCTGGCTCGATCATGCACCGGTGGGGTCCCTCAGCCTGGACTGCATCCTCTCGCAATCCGGGACCCCTCGGGGGATGTCGGAGAGCCAGTTTCAGCCCAATCCTGCAGGCCACTCACCTTGAAAGGGCACCAGATGTAGGGCTTATAGCTGGTGAGCACTGCTGCGGCAGCACAAGCCTCTCCCGATTGTGACTGATTGGGCACAGCAGGCACAGTGTGGCCGGGATGAGCGGGAGTGGCAGGTAGGAGCTGCAGGTGTGTTGGACTGCAGGTTTTGGCCCGATCCTTGCAGGCCACCTAGAGGGACCCCACTGTGCACAAATTCGTGCACCAGGCCTCTAGTTTATTATAATCTAAACTAGAGGCCCGGTGCACAAAATTTGTGCACGGGGGCGAGGGGGCCAGCCTCAGAAACTAATAAAAGAGATCTCTGGCTTCCCTCAGCCCAGCCTACACCCTCTCCAATGTGGGACCCCTTGAGGGATGTCTGACTGCCCGTTTAGGCCCGATCCCAGTGGGCAGTCAGACATCCCTCTCACAATCCAGGACTGCTGGCTCCCAATACTTGCCTTCCTGCCTTCCTAATTGCTCTTAACCGCTTCTGCCTGCCAGCCTGATCACCCCCTAACCACTCCAATGCCAGCCTGATTGATGTCTAACTGCTCCCCTGCCAGCCTGTTTGCCCCCAACTTCCCTCCTCTGCCGGCCTGGTCACCCCTAACTGCCCTCCCCTGCAGGCTTGATCTCCTCCAACTGCCTTCCCTTGCAGGCCTGGTCCCTCTCAACTGCCCTCCCTTGAAGGCCTGCTGCCTCCCAACTGCCCTCCCCTGCTGGCCATCTTGTGGTGGCCATCTTGTGTCCACATGGGGGCAGCAATATTGTGTGTTGGAGTGATGGTCAATCTGCATATTACTCTTTTATTAGGTAGGATAGAGGCCTGTTGCACAGGTGGGGGCTGGCTGGTTTGCCCTGAAGGGTGTCCCAGATCAGGGTGGGGTTCCCTTGGAGCATGGGGCGGCCTGAGCAAGGGGCCTGTGGTGGTTTGCAGGCCAGCCACGCCACCCTGGCGACCCAAGCGGAGGCCCTGGTATCTGGAATTTATTTACCTTCTACAATTGAAACTTTGTAGCCTGGAGTGAAGCCAAGCCTCCTGCTCACTCCGTGGCCAGCAGGCGTTTCTGTTGGGTTTTGTGTATATCTTCTATAATTGAAACTTTGTAGCCTTAAACGGAGGCCTGGGCTGGCCAGGGTGTGCGGAAAGTGGGGGCAACCCTAGCCTCCTTCTCTTTCCAGCTTCGTGGCTGCTGCCATTTCTGTTTGGATTTGTTTACCTTCTATAATTGAAACTTTGTAGCCTTGAGTGGAGGCTTAGTCTGGGAAGGGCAGGTGGAAAGCTTGGCTTGCTCCTTAGCCTGGGAAACCCAAGCCTCCTTCCTGCTCTCTGTGGCTGTAGACATCTTGGTTGGGTTTATTTGCATACTCACTCTGATTGGCTGGTGGGCGTGGTTGGTGGGTGTGGCTTGTGCATGTATTAGAGTGATGGTTAATTTGCATATTACTCTTTTATTAGGTAGGATGTGCAGGAACTGACCAAAGATAACTGTCCTATTCAGATACTGAGATGTTTTTAACAGCCTCTCTGATAGGATATGTTCTCATTACAAATCTGATTCTCTCTGATTGCCAATAAAAAAGGTCAATGGCAGGAGTACTGAAAATGTAAAGGAGATATAGCAGTAGGACATTTGAGATGTACTTTCTGACTTCACATAACAAAGTTGTGAGGTTAGAAAGTGTGTGCTAACCGTGATAAAGGCAATAAAGGAGTACAGAGGAAACAAATTTGGAATGGCCTCAGAAGGTTTAGGCATATATTCCAAATTCATTCTTTGCTTGTGGCAGAAATCGAGTTATTATGTGCCATTTATTGATCTCTGGCTTCCATAATGCTAAATAATAAAGTCTTTTCTCTCTACATTCACAATATTATTTTATTTTATTATTTTTTAAGTATTTTTATTGATTTCAGAGAGAAATGGAGAGGGAGAGAGATAGAAACATCAATGATGAGAGAGAATCATTGATTGGGTGCCTCCTGCATGCCCCCTACTGGGGATCGAGCCCGCAACCCAGGCATGTGCTCTTGACTGAAATTGAACTCGGGACCTTTCAGCCTGCAGTCTGACACTCTATCTGCTGAGCCAAATCAGCTAGGGCCATAATGTTATTTTAAACTAGAGGCCTAGTGCATTAATTTGTGCACCAGTGAGGTCCCTCAGCATGGCTTGCAGGATCAGGCTGAAACTGGCTCTCTGACATCCCCTGAGGGGTTCCAGATTGTGAGAGGGCACAGGCCAGGCCAAGGGACCCCACCGGTGCACAATTAGGGCCAGGGAGGAACATGGGAGGTTGGCCAGCCAGGGAGGGACTGTCTGCCCCCTGGTGGTCAGTGCACGTCATAGCGAGTGGTTGAGTGGCCTTAGCATATCATTAGCATACTAGAGGCCCAGTGCACAAAATTCGTGCATGGGGGAGGGGGGAATCCCTCAGTGCAGCCTGCACCCTCTCCAATCTGTGACCCCTGGTGGGATCGGGCCTAAATGGGCAGTCAGACATCCCTCTCACAATCCAGGACTCCTGGCTCCCAACCACTTGCCTGCCTGCCTGCCTGATTGCCCCTAACCACTTCTGCCTGCCAGCTTGATCACCCCCTAACCACTTCCCTGCCAGCCTGATTGACGCCTAACTGCTCCCCTGCCAGCCTGATTGCCCCTAACTGCCCTCCCCTGCTGGCCTGGTCACCCTTAACTGCCCTCTCCTGTAGGCCTGGTCCCAACCAAATGCCCTCCCCTGCAGACCTGGTCGCCCCCAACTGCCCTCCCCTGCAGGCCTGGTCCCCACCAACTTCCCTCCCCTGCAGGCCTGGTCCCAACCAAATGCCCTCCCCTGCAGACCTGGTCGCCCCCAACTGTCCTCCCCTGCATGCCTGGTCCACCCCAACTGCCCTCCCTTGCAGGCCTGGTCCCTCCTAACTTCCCTCCCCTGCTGGCCTGATCACCCACAACTGCCCTCCCCTGACGGCCATCTTGTGTTGGAGTGATGGTCAATTTGCATATTACTCTTTTATTAGATAGGATTATGCTTTGATTGGTTGAACAGACAACCGGATTACCGGGCACTTAGCATATTAGACTTTTATTATATAGGATAGTAGCTTTCATCTTCAAGGATAGCATGATCACACTTAGAGTAAAATTAGCTCTTTGCCTGAGGATTAGTCAAGTCCACCAAAACCAATGGACTCAGCTGATAATACAAGCAGCTGATAACCTAAAGTATGGCTATATATACTCTTATATAAAGGAAAATAGCTGGTCATCCTGTAGTTATTCTTGGGCACCCTTACACATCTGCCAGTTGAGGATCTCAAAACCCAGAATGATGTATGTAAGTTACTTGGAATTTCAAATGGGCCAAAACCCATGCATGTGTTTATCATGCCAATTTGTATTCAGTGAAATTATTTAGCATTATTAATCCATCATTAGTAATCCAGACATAGCTTAATGATTCACAACCCTGACTTCATTATTTTTCCATTTGTGACACAGACAATCATTAAAAGTCTCATACTATTTTGACTGTCACCAGTGCTCAGTTGCTAGTTTGCAAGCAGGAAACATTTCCTTGGGACTATGTACAGCAGCTTTGTGTATTTGTGCCTGTGTGTTTTTCCTCCAAATTGAATTTATTAGATTACATATGCTTGCATTTCATTAAGAGACCATAAAATGCAATATACTCTATAAATATTGACGTGATGCAGTACCTAAATTACATTTAGACTCTGCCAAAGACAACAACCACAAAGCAATGAAAAATTAAGTCTCTTATGATAAGAGAGTTATTCAGAGCAAAAACAACAACAAATCACCACAACTTATTTTGAGTATAGCACAAATAAGATGCTTGTCTTTCAATAACAGTAAACTGAATAAGAATATTTAATTTAAAAGTATAACAAAATATGTTATAGGAAAATGAAATAATAGACACCATAAAAAATTGATGTGATTTAAACTGTGGATGGATGGCAGAGAAAAATCTACCATAGCAAAAATAAGCCATCGCTATTACTATGTTCTAGACAATGTGCTAAGAGAGTGCTTTAAAGGGGCCACTTCTTTGATTCCTTATAGCAGCCATATTTTAGGAATTAGTATATAGTTAGTTGTGGTATAGCTTTGTATTGTAGCTCATTTGTTGGATAATTTCTGTATTTCTAGAAGTAATTTCTTATGACTTAGTCTGGAACCCACTCCTGAGAGCTCTTCCATCTTTGTTATACTGTTTCTTGCTTTAACTATCTGTAGTTGTTTATTTTTCTTGAATTGAACTGGACTTGTATAATTATTAAGCTTTGCTTGGTCTTGGGAGAGAAAAAAAGAGAAAACAGACCAGTTATGTAGCCCACTTAAGAACCATAGTGACAAAGATGGTCTGACTTCTCAGAGATAATGAGAAATCACTTGATTTATTATACAATATGTTTTGTTGTTATGCCGAACTCATTTGTAATGAATTGAATATGTCGCGTTTGGATGGGAAAGAAAATAAAAGAAACTGTACTTGGCTAAGTACAATAAAATCTAAATCCATTTTTTATTTTTGACTGCTGACAGATTTCAAGCCCAACCATTCCCCTCTTCCTTTCTTCCCAAATCTGACAAGTTGGTAAGAAAGCACAGGTCCTTCCTCCTTAGGAAGCTTAATTCATGTAAGCCCCAGCTAGAGTGGGAACCCTCATACCAGTCCCATATCATGACCACCATAAAAACCAATACATCCTCCTTTCCCAGCTCTCTCAAGCCATTTCAGATCAGCCAAAGAGCCAGGCTGCTCTCCCTAAAAAAAAAAAATCTCATCATGTGAAAAAAGCAAAAACAAAAAAAAACCTTCCATACTTTTCTGGTACAAATGTGGCATCATCAATCTCAATGTCTGAACCAAATTTAGGATAGAGCTCATTCACAATATTGTGACCACCACAGTCAGCACAGTGATCAGGATAGCAGGCTGTCTACACGAGGACCACCACCTCTGGGAGCCTTCTATTGCTGTGGCTTGCTAATTGGCTCTGCTTCCTGTTGACAAGCTGAGCTTGCATTTTTTTTCTTAAAGTATTTTTTATATTGATTTGAGGAAGAGGAGAGAGAGAGAGAGAGAGAGAGAGAGAGAGAGAGAGAGAGAGAGAGAGAGATTTGTTGCTCCACTTATTTATGCATTCATTGGTTGATTCTTGTATGTGCCCTGACCAGGATCAAATCCACAAATTTGGTATAACCAACTGAGCTACCCAGCCAAGGCAATAAACTTGCACTTTCAACTCCATTTCTTTAAACTTGCACTTTCAACTCCATTTCTTTGTGCTGCACTGATTGAGTCCTATGGAGCCTCTGTTATAGATTTAACCTACCTAAGTCAGAATTTTTAATGATTGGTGAAGAGGGACAGTAGCATGAGAGTGGGGCCCCTTTAATGTGGCTTTGATTGTGTCTTGACCCAGACATATCTCTGCATCTCAAATAGAATTATATATTTCAATTCTAGAGTAAATTGTGAAAAAATGCTAATTCAGTAAAAACACTCTTACCCTGCAACAAATTGTAGTTTCTCAGAAAGTGTTCCCCAATTTATACTGTGCTCTGAGGAAAAATAGCCTAGCAATATATATCCTGCACTATGTGGTCCAGTTGCTCCTGTGAAAAAGCATTTACTATGTGGCATGCTGAAATCGCAGTCTTTAAAGCAGATGGCTCACTAGAATCCTACCAAATGCCTGTGCTACTGCTGCTGCTTATACCTCTGTCATAACAAAGATCATGATACTCTAGGTCATGTGGGAAGACAACCCCACACCCATAGCAGAACAAACTACCTCAAGCTTAGTATTCTTCAATTAAATAAAGCAACTAGATCTACGAGAGAGATTTTTAACCCAGAAAAATCCTGATTTGAGACCTTCTGGAGGAATCCGATATAACAAAGACAGAATATGCAAATTCACTGTAACTCTGCGACAAAGATGGCAGCGCCCACAGCCAATGAGGAGGGAATATGCAAATTGATGCAACAAGGTGAGAGGCGGAAAGGTGGAAAGGCGGCTCTGGGCAGGAGCAAAGGCGGTGCCGGCAGCCAGGGGAAGGAAGGCCTATTCTTGCATGAATCTTCATGCATTGGGCCTCTAGTAAACATATAAAAATGGACAGAGTAGTGAGGAACTCACTGAGTTATATTAACAAACAGACAAACAAAAAGAAAATGCAAACAAATAAGCTATTGAAAATCCTGGATACAGGGGGAAGAAACATAAAACTGAAGGAAAAAAAAGTCCACAATTTGACTCAATAAGAAATCCAGAATTTAGAGAAAGAAATTTATACAAATCAACAACAACAATAACAAGATAGAACTGATTGGTTTTTACACTCCAACATTGGTTTGAAATTAACTTTAACATCTGATAAAATGTACCAATTGGGTAATTTTCATGATCTTAAATGAACTGAGCTCATTAGAGTTATACTTGGAGATCTCACTAAAATTAAACAAGTTACCTTTTATCCCCTTACTGAACATAAAATAGAGGACAAACAGGTATGTCTCACCTTAACCACTGGAATTATTGCCTTGCCTAAATTGCTCATACTCCCATTGCCCTCAAATCCTATATAATAAAAGCCTAATGTGCTAAGTGTCTGTTTGACTGGTTGGCCGTTGAACGAATCAAAATGTAATATGCTAATGATATGCTAAGGCTGCTAAACCGCTGCTATGACGTGCACTGACCACCAAGGGCAGACACTCCAACCAGTAGGTTAGCTTGCTGCTGGGGTCCGGCTGATTATGACTGAGCAAGATGGGCCAGACAGGCTCTGGAGCTCTCCCACAGTCCCTCCATGGCTGGCCAACCTCCCACATCCCTCCCTGGCCCTAATCATGCATATCGATCATGCACCAGTAGTGTCCTTCAGCCTGGCCTGCACCCTCTCGCAATCCGGGATCCCTTGGGGAATGTTGGAGAGCCAATTTTGGCCTGATCCTGCAGGCAGGCTCAGGGACCCCAATGGTGCACAAATTCGTATTCCATAATGGGCATGAGTATCCAGACCTAATGAGTAAAAATAAAATAAAATTAAGTATTTAGAGCTTAAATTCAGCTTGACAAAATAGAATCTCACTGTGTTGCCTCCTGTTGTTATTTAATTAGTGAAAAAATAAACTCTTGTGCATACTCACAACTGTAAACATACTTTTGCCACACCCTTTTTATATATAAACATGTAGATGATATGTATACATATATTTACCCCTGTATATACATATATGTGAAATAATTTAAAATAATGTTAAATGTCTTATAATTAAGTTCAAGAATGGGTGATACTAACTTTTTAGGCTGTTGCATGTTATTGGAAAATTAGGAGATGATTTCACTTTTGGTTCTCAAATACACATCATGTCACTCACCACCCACAGTTTCTGGATATCCAAATTCACCATTTTACTTGGAAAAAAAGTGTGTCATCTTCACCATGGCTATGAAGTTACAGGTATAAGGTCAATCTGTTCTTACAGGGGAGACTCATGCTGGGAAGGCTGAGATTTGTAAAATTTCCTAGAGTCTAACATCCTCTCCTACAATAGACATTAATTATTAGCAATGGTTTTTGTCATCATTTTGTAAGAACATCTCTTGTTAGCTGCTTAAGATCTAATGAAACAAAGAAATTTAAGAAGCACTCTGAATATCAGAGAGAAAAATAGAAGTGCTTATCCCACTAATAACTTTTCATAAGTAAGTGAGTGATTCTCGCTTTTCCTTCAGTGGTCTGTAATGTCAACACTGGCTATTAGGTGCCTCTGGCTGCTTCAAGCTGCTCCTTTCCTACAGAGATGGGTACTTAGAACCATTTACTCAGCCATACCAAATCATCAACTAGGCTTGATTTCTAGTGATAACGATGGTATTTGAAGGTCATTATTTTAACAAGTTAAAAAATTAGAGCCATATTAAGATCAAGCCTATGTAACATCCTAGGTGATGTTTATTTTAGCTTTGGCACGGCATAGACTTCTCTCTCCTCCTGAATGCAGAGTGTGTTTCTCTATTCTATTAAACTATCTTTCCTGCAGAGATATTATAATATTGAGCAAATTATTCTCTCTTGCTAATGGCCCAAAATGTAGGGTACTTGGTAAGCATTCCTAATTTCTCATTCATTTCATTTTCTCTAGCCTTCCCTCCCATCAGTATTCACCTTGGGTGATAGTACAACCATGCGAATCACATTCTGGGGGAGGCTTGGGCTCTCCTATCATACCCCAAAGCTAATAAGCATTCCAAGTCATAAATGTGATCTAGCATTATACTCACATGGACAGCCCAATGGAAATACTTCTTTTCAGTGGAAGTTTAAAAATGGAATAGGTAATGGTAGTGTACGGTGAGGGACCATTCTTGCCTACAACAGAGAAATAATTCTAATCAGGCAATTAGTAAGCCCTGAATGTCTAATTTATCCATTCAGCAAACATCTATTTTTTTTTGAGACATTACTATGGATAAGATACTCTCTTGGCTGCCAAGAATGCAACAATGAGAAAAACAGACCAAAATCCCTGGCTTGCAATATTTGACAAAACCTTGCAATACTTATGACTGACTTCATGAAATATATTTATTCGGATACATATTTCATTTTGTCTTTCTTTCTCCACTAAATTTAAAAATTTATGAGGGAAGGAAATTATTTAATGTGCTCATACCTATATTTTCAGTGCCTACATTCATGCCTTGCATAGAGTGGACACTCAAGATATATAGGCATTGAGTGAAAGAATAAATAAATGAATAAAAGACAGGTGGGTGAAATTAGGCTCTCCTCTAATATCTGAACATAGACTTAGGAAATGCTGGCTACCCTAATAATTCACTCCAAACTTTTAGAAGTTTAAAACAATGAAGGTTTATCTTATACATATTAAATCTTTATTCTAAATTGGCTAGGGTCTCTGCTCTATATATCTTCACTCTGTAGTTAAGACTGAAGGTGAAGCACTGTTATTTCTGCCAGTCACTGGGAGAAAAGGAAAGAGAACTATAAAGGGCCTCATATCATTGAGAAAATGTCCCATTACACAAACGATATACAACACTATTGCTCGCACATTATTATCCAGACCTAGTCACATGTTCCCACACAAACATAAAAGGGTCAGAAAGGATAATCCTTCCATGTACCCAGAAGATAGAGAGCTAGATGTTTTTCATGAGCAGCACAAATTACTACCACATTTGTATTGGCTTATAAAAAGAAATCAAATAAACAGAATATATAGATTTATAGATGTTTAGGATTAAAATAGGAAATTTGAGTAGAAAACAATATAAAGCCACTTCAAAGGTTTGCACAGCAATTAAAATAATATTTCCTATAGATTAACAGGTACTTCCTGTTGTGCTTGGTTGACAATGGACTATATGGGGGATAGGGCAAAAATGCAATGAAGCATTCATCCAGGCAAGAGACATAACCGTCTTGGACCACGTTGATAGCAATGAAGCAAGTGAGACATCTGGATTCTGGTTATATTTTGAAGATTAAACAACATAATTTGCTAATGAAAAGTGTGTGGGGAAAGAAAGTAAGAAATAAAATAGCAGGGTCTTATATTGGGGAAAAATAATGCTATCTTGTCCTATAAGCTCTAACTTTAAATATAGTTACTTGGTCTCTCTATTGCTACTATTTCCACTGTACATCTCTTAACCTATAAATAAAAAGCCAAAATTAGAGACAACAAGTGTTTATTTGGTATTGACAAGAATTACAAATTGGGAAGCACAGATTCACGCATAAATCCAAATAACATCCCAGTTATAGGATGAAAGCAAGGGGTTTTTATAGGAAAAAGAAGGGAATGCTACATGAACAGAAGAAAGGAATTTCTACTGGGGTTAACAAGCTGAGTTACTGTTGAGCCTTAACATGGCTGGTTACTGATTCTATCTTCAGAAAGAATATCCTTAATCATCAGTCTTTGTGGTCAAGTTGTCTGCTTTTTCTGTTGGTTTTGCAAACCCTTGTTTGTGAGACAATGTTGTTTTGCCCCAATTCAAAGCTATTTTGTCCAGGTCATGCATTACAGAGGTTCAAGGAACAAGCCATGCAAGAAAGTTCCTTGGGAATGGCTGTTCTGACTCCATTATAAAATGGGTCTCTTTAGTCAACTTTTCCTGCATGCTTGTCCAGGGAATCAACTCACCATCTTTCCAGAACCACTGCAACAGGGTCCAACTGGTATAACTCTTTCCCCTCCTTCACAAATAACTTACTTTTCCAGGTGGTAGCCCAAGTGATTTTTTTTTTAAAGAAAACATTTCCCATGACAGAGACTAAATATCAAAGTCTTTGCTTTGAATTTTAGAGGCCCCACATGATGTAGCATTTGGCAATCCCTGATCTCATTTATAATCAATCAATCACCTCTGCTCAATCAGCTCCAGTGAGCCAGCATTTTTGCAATATGAATGTAACAAATAGTTCCTCTTCCAGGTCTTTCCCCTGTTATTTCTGTGCCTGGAACTGTTGAGGCACAGAAATATTTCTGAGTTTTTGACTCACCTTATGCAGATTCTTCTCAAAAGACATCTCTGTAGGTCTTTTCTGACTGTTCCATCTGTAATGCTTCTCCCTCCCCCACTCATGCTGCTTTTCACTTTACTCCTCTTATTTTCCTTGCAATAATTACAACTGACTTCATGAAATGTATTGATTTGGACACATATTTAGTTTTTGTTTTCTTCCCTCACTAAATTTAAGAATTTATGAGAATTATCTGACTTGCTCCTACCTCTCTCCCCAGCACCTGTATTCATGCCTGGCATAGAGTGGGCACTCAAGATATATTGGTGTTGCATTAAAGAAGAAATACATGAATAAAATAAAGGTGGGTGAAATTAGAGTCTTCTCCAGTGCTCCACTTTTTGAAGTTTAAGTTAAGCAGTAATCTGGTGAACTGCCAGAAACTAGAGATGTCATAATGTAGCCAGCACCGTGAATGAAAGGGGAAAAAGATTCAATTACTGATACTGTTAATATCTTGACAAAAGCAATTGAGTTCTGCTGACATTCTGAAACAATTTACAGAGTTCAAATATTGTTGTCTAGAAAATAGAATGAGGGTAAAGATAAATCCACAGCATAAGGCTTAAAGAGTGCTTATCTACTTTCAGTATGAAAATATGTGCTTGGGCCATGCTGTTAAGTTCTAAAAATGAATGTGAGAAGAAAAAAATTCTTCCAGAACATAATCTTAGGAGAAAATTTAATGAACAGTCTGGGATGGAAAATTGAAACCCTGTAGGCTCACTAATTGCAAATAGTATTTAAAATAGCATTTAAATCAAGAAATGACACTTTCTTTTAATACAAACCTTTACATTGAGTCAGAATACTGAACATTATGACTCAGGTTGCTAAAAAGTTCCCCGAGGGCTCTGGCAGTTGCAGCCTTATCAGCTATGTAAGTACAGCCAGATGGTTAAAAATATGGAGCTTAGGTGCTTTGATCTTTTGTCCTATGCTAAAGAGAGAGTTGAATTTTCAAATTACTTTTAAAAAGTATGTCTATTATGAAATCGTTTTATCATGAGCTAAAGAATGCTCTTAAGTTTCAAAATGTATTTATATTTTCATAAGTGCATTTCAAATGTTGACAAATTAGCTGAATGAAAACTTGCAAAAGCAAGAGTAATGATTAGAATATTTTGGAAACAACTATTTAATATTGATATGGTTAATAATTTTAGGTGGCAATTAATAATAAATAATACAGTTGACAGAAAGAGCAAATTTGATGTGATGTGCTTTAAAAAGTTCAGCATGGGAGGTAAGAACCTTGTGAGTAATGTTTAAGTCCACTTAACAATTTTATTACATCATAAGTATGATAGTTAATATCATACTTATTATATAAGAATGATATTAAAATTCAATTCAGGAAAATGAAGCCCTATTTTATTGACAAGATCACAAGAAGTCAAGGTAAGAGCAAGCAGGAGAACAAAGAATTTATTTCTTGTTCGTGATTTAATATACTTTAAAGGGATACTGTCAATAATGACAGGGCTCAATATGAAACTACCATGCATGTACATTGTTGTATTTGGCTCCTGCAATACCCGGGATCCTAGGATTTTTAACCCAATGAACTGGGCTGCAAGCATCTATTAATAGAGGCTTACGCATCAAGTAGTTAGAAGAAAAGTGGTGTATTTTTTCCCTGTATTCAAATGGTATTCCATATTCATAGTGACTATGGAACTAAATGTGTGGGAATGTGGAATATCTGAACAAGTTATGTGTCCTATGTTCAATATCCTATATATATTTAAAGCTTTAGGTAATAAAATGTATATTTAGGTAATTATACATATATATATAGGTATATGTATTTAGGTAATTATATGTATATAGATGTATATATATACACATATACATATATATGGCTATATATGTATACATGTGGCTATATATGTATATATAGCTTTATATATATTTACACATTTTAATATATTTATACATATATATTTATTTATATATATATCCTACCTAATAAAAGAGTAATATGCAAATTGACCCTCACTCCGCTACACCCACAAGCCACGCCCACCAGCCACGCCCATCAGCCAATCAGGAGCAAATATGCAAATAAACCCAACCAAGATGGCTACAGCCACAGAGAGCAGGAGGGAGGCTTGGGTTTCCCAGGCAACAGCCCTTGCTGGCCTAAGCCTCCACTCAAGGCTACAAAGTTTCAATTATAAAAGGTAAACAAATCCAAACAGAAATGGCGGCAGCTACCGAGCTGGAAAGAGCAGGAGGCAAGGGTTGCCCCAGCAATGTAGGAAGCCAAGCTTTCCACACACCCTGGCTGGCCTAGGCCTCCGGTCCAGGCTACAAAGTTTCAATTATAGAAGGTGAATTAACTCCAACAGCAATGGCTGCCGGCCATGGAGCGAGCAGAAGGCTTGGCTCCGCTCCAGGCTACATAGTTTCAATTGTAGAAGGTAAATAAATTCCAGATACCAGGGCCTCCGCTTGGGTTGCCAGGGCGTGTAGCTGGCCTGCAAACCACCACAGGCCCCTTGCTCAGGCCACCCCATGCCCCAAGGGAACCCCTACTCTAATCTGGGATACCCTTCAGGGCAAAACAGCTGGCCCCCACCTGTGCACCAGGCCTCTATCCTATCTAATAAAAGAGTAATATGCAGATTGACCATCACTCCAACACACAAGATGGCTACCCCCATGTGGTCAAAGATCCTGCCCCCATGTGGACAAAAGATGGCCACCACAAGATGGCCAGCAGGGGAAGGCAGTTGGGAGGCACCAGGCCTACAAGGGAGGGCAGTTGAGATGGACCAGGCCTGCAAGGGAGGACAGTTGGAGGCGATCAACCCTTCAGGGGAGGACAGTTAGGGGTGACCAGGCCGGCAGAGGAGGGGAGTTGGGGGCAAATAGGCTGGCAGGGGAGCAGTTAGACATCAATCAGGCTGGCTTGGGAATGGTTAAGGGGTGATCAGGCTGGCAGGCAGATGTGGTTAGGGGAAATCAGGAAGGCAGGCAGGCGAGCAGTTGGGAGCCAGCAGTCCTGGATTGTGAGAGGGATGTCTGACTGCCTGTTTAGGCCCGATCTTGGTGGGCAGTTGGACATCCCTTGAGGGGTCCCAGATTGGAGAGGGTGCAGGCTTGGCTGAGAGACACTCCCCCCTCCGTGCACGAATTTCGTGCATCTGGCCTCTAGTTTATATATAATTAAATCTATGCTTGCTATATGTTAGTTTCTGAAGTATATTTTACTCTCAGTTTCTGATTTCAGAGAGATTAAATGTGCACAAAAACACCAATTTGATCATTATCTCTTTTTTGACCCATGCTTATCTGATTAAAATATCCATATTCTTTGCACTATAAAACACATCCTCTCAAAGCAGAGTAAATTTAACATTTTAGAGAAAACCTGCTTAAAGAAACATTTTTTCTTTCTAGTTGCCACCTACAATTCCTCCACACCTCCTAAATAAAACCACACACCACAAGATTATACATATATGAAATGTATAAACTCAAGGTGTTTTATTTAATGTTTTTATTAAATGCTTTATTAAATACTAGAACTAAATATTAAGAATGCTATAACTCATGAGCTTTCTCAGTACTTTATAGATATACAATCTTAAATGACTAGTATTACTTCGATTTACATTCATAAATTCTAAGGACCTTTAAATTCACATCTTATGTATACTCTTTATATTTGTAACCTGTTATCACTAAACAATACTGTAGAAAATGTTAGTTCTAATATTTTATTCAGTTGAACCTATGATTAGTTGCATTTTGTTCAGTAAGAATAGATAATATCTAAATATATGTGTGTTTCTTGCTTGTCCCTTGACATTGGAATTACCCTCAATCACTTGGCATATGTCTCCTTTCAGAATGAGGGCAGCATTTCAATTGCTACTTATTTGTGCCAAATTCTGGCTAAACTATTTAATACACATGGACCTGAAGAAATGGTAGCTGTGGGCTTTGTTTGTTCTTGTCCCTGTAAATCACAGGACAAGACAGGTTTTAGGGCACTGTTTGAATCAGCCCCTCGGGTGCCCCTTAACAAATGGGTGTCACTTACCATGGCTGGCGATGATGACTTCCTGATTTCGATTGCACTTTTAGAGGGCTAGAAAAGTGACCTATGGCCTTTCGTGTAGGAAGATGGGAAATAGTAATTATAGTGTAATAAAGCACACGAGGACTCTATTTAAATGGCAGAATTTGCATTTAAATGGAAATTTTAAAATGAAAACATGTAAAAGCTTGATAGGTACAATATTTAGTATACAGCTCATGCCAGCAGTCAGAGGCGCACTTAAGCATATGTCATGGGCGGATGTGCAGAGGTGGGCTTTTGTGCATGTTCAAAGGGCAGGGCCAGAGTATGTGAGTGAGACTGAAAAGGAAAAGGTAAAACTAGCCATAGATATGACACCTTTAATGAAACTGAATTAATAAGCATATTTTTTTTAAAGAGAGGGGAATGGTTTCTCTGGGGGCACTACAATGTTATGACCTATAGCTAATGGAAATGACTAATTGATTAACACTCAGGGAATGTAGTGGAATTTACTCTCTAATCTGCTAACGGTGATTCTGCATTAATCCATTCATTGAAAGTGTTTATTTGTATCCTGGATAGAAAATTAAGGTCTATATGTGTTTCAATATATTTGAAAATCAGGATATATTTTGAAATTGACATGAAAATCTGTCATGAAAGTGATAACCCTTTTCTAAAATAAAGAAGATGCTAATGAAGATACCTTTGCCAGTTGTAAGAAGATGGATGAACTCACTTTAGTGTAATGCAAGAAATAATTTGGTGAAGTAGAAATGATGTTTAAAAATCATGTGTTAATTTAACTGTAATTTATTTTGCTTAGGTACTGATTTTATTGAATAACTCAACCGATATAGTCTATCTAAAAGGAATTATAAAAGACAATTTTTCAAAGATTCCCAATTTATAAAATGTTCTGTCAGAAGTATGGATTTTGGTTAACTATTTAATGAATAGCTATAGGTCAATTAATTTTCTAATCACAAGGCAAGGAAAAAATTTATACTATTGTGTTTCAAATCTTGGAATATAAAAATAGTATTCTTTGGCAGCTGAATGAATAAAATATACCTAGCATCTTGTTTCTTAGGTTTTATATATTTAAACACAGACATCATCTATATCTATCTATCTATCTATCTATCTATCTATCTATCTATCTATCTATCATCTATCATCTATTAAAAGTTTGATATTATCCTTGTGAAAACAGTTACCAAAATGTAAAATATTTTCACCAAGTCAATTTAATTCAGTGTAGTAATTAATATATGTGAGCGTTTCTTGTAATTTCATGTTCTGCTCTTTGTATTTAATAATAAAGCACTAGTGCCAAAGTTACCATAGACAGACTTACTTTGTTATTTGGCTTTTCTTTAGCAGGTCTATTTCTAGTGTTGAGCAGTTGGGAAGAAAAGTTATCAAATATATAGAGAAATTTCTGCTGTCTAAATGTGTTTGTGAACTCATAATTTTGGTGATTACATGAGTTATAGAATAGAAAAAGACCATACTTGTGATCCAGTAGATTTTCAAGGTTTAGAGTGGACCTAATTATAGAGTAAAAGCTTTTAAAATGCAACATTGTCCATGTCAAAAAGTAGCAAAGATTATGATGAATTTTAGTTTGACAAACAGTTTCTTGGAATACGCACATTTTTTCATAGGATTTTAACCTTATTTGTAAGAGTTGTAGGAGTTCTCAAATACCTGAAGATATGGCTCCAAAGCCTCAAAGACTTTCAGTGATGGTGACCTGTTTCCTTCTACCTGCAATTATGCCTTCTAATTTTCATTTCATTTTTAACTCCCAAATTGGGCTTGGCAAGGTTCTCTTGCTCTAAAAGTAATGGAACTTAATAAAAAATAAATAAAGAGGGGAGCTCTGAAAATTTCATTAACGTGTTTGTTCATTCAACACTTATTTATTGAACTCTTACTACATTCCAGGTGCTATTTTAGATACTGAACATACAGCAGTAGATATAATAATAAAATCCTCAAACTTAAATTATATTGCTTAATGTAACATAATGCTAAGTAATGAAGGCAAATCAAACACAAAAGTTAAGACACAAAAAGATGATAAAATGTGAGAGAAGTATTTTATATAAGGTTGTAGGAGCCCTGAATAAATTTAAGCAGCTGACTATGATGGAGGCATCCTGGGCAACATTCCTGTGGATGATACTAAGTGTCCACTCTCTACTTTGCTTGATATTTTAGGCAATACCACCCCAGGTCAAGCTTCATTTTTTTATTTTTCTTCAGCTACTTTGAGTAGAATCTTCTGTTCTTTTACATCTCTGCATTCATATTTTCCCTAGCTATTTTAGGTCCTTTGAGACATACTGAAGTAATATCACCCAACAATTGTAGTAACATCCACTTGAGTTTTGTTCAGTTGCCTGAAATCTCTGATGGTGAGGATGGACAATAATGAATTCATTTTACCCAAATACACAGATGCTGTTATTATGTTAGTTGGAATATAATACATTAACCAATTAAAATGCAATCTCCATAGGATAGCCAAAGGTATATCTCTGAGAGAAGTCACTGTGTGAAGTATGCCAAATTTAATGAATTACTTGAAATGAACTCCATCATATTTTTACTTTGTGATCCCATATCTGAAACACTTGCCTTTATGCACTCTCTGTAAGTATTATAATTATTTTCTGAAGTTTTAAAATCCTGTCCCTGGTTGTTAGCTTGGAAACTGGGGTTATATGAACTGTTGCTTCATCACACTTATTCACTATCTGTCTACCTGATGTCTGAAAATTTATTGAGACCTATTTATTTAATAAACTAGAGGCCTGGTGCACAAAATTCATGCATTGGGGGGGTGTCCCTCAGCCCAGCCTGCACCCTCTCCAATCTGGGACTCCTCGAGGGATGTCCCAGTAGGATCGGGCCTAAATAGGCAGTCGGACATCCCTCCCACAATCCAGGACTGCTGGCTCCCAACTGTTCACCTGCCTGCCTTTCTGATTGCCCCTAACCACTTCTGCCTGTCAGCCTGATCACCGCCTAACCACTCCCTTGCCAGCCTGATTGATGCCTAACTGCTCCCCTGCCACCCTGTTTGCCACTAACTGCCCTCCCCTGCAGGCCTTATCCCCCCCAACTGCTCTACTCTGCAGGCCTGGGTCCCTCCCAACTGCCCTTCCCTGCAGGCCCAGTTGCCCCCAACTTCCCTCCTCTACTGGCCTGGTCACCCCTAAATGCTCTCCCTTGCAGGCCTGGTCCCTCCCAACTGCCCTCTCCTGCCGGCCATCTTGTGGCAGCCATCTTGTGTCCACATGGGGGTGGCCATCTTTGACCAAATGGGGAAGCCATCTTGTGTGTTGGAGTGACGGTCAATTTGCATATTATCTCTTTATTATATAGGATTATTTTTAATTTAATGAATCTTTATTGTTCAGATTACAATTGTTTCTCCTTTTTCCCCACATATCTCCCCACCACCCAGTTCCTACCCCCCCTCTTCCCTTACCTCACCCCCCCGCTGTCCTTATCCATAGGTGTATGATTTTTGTCCAGTCTCTTCCCATACTCCCCACACAGACACCCCTTTCCCCCTGAGAATTATCAATCCACTCCCATTCTATGCCTCTGATTCTATTAAGTTCACCAGTTTATTCTGTTCCTCAAATTTTTAATTCACTTGACTTTTAGATTCACTTGTTGATATATATGTATTTGTTGTTCATAATTTTTATCTTTCTTCTTCTTTTTCCTCTTTCAGCATTTCATATAATGCTGGTTTGGTGGTGATGAACTCCTTTAGCTTTTTCTTATCTGTGAAGCTCTTTATCTGCCCTTCAATTCTGAATGATAACTTTGCTGGGTAGAGTAGTCTTGGTTGTAGGTTCCTGCTATTCATCACTTTGAATATTTCTTGCCACTCCCGTCTGGCCTGCATGGTTTCTGTTGAGAAATTAGCTGATAATCGTATGGGAGCTCCCTTGTAGGCAACTAACTGTTTTTCTCTTGCTGCTCGTAAGATTCTCTCTTTGTCTTTTGCTCTTGGCATTTTAATTATGATGTGTCTTGGTGTGGTCCTCTTTGGATCCCTTTTGTTTGGGGTTCTGTGCGCTTCCTGGACTCGTAAGTCTATTTCTTTCATCAGGTGGGGAAAGTTTTCGTTCATTATTTCTTCAAATAGGTTTTCAGCATCTTGCTCTCTCTCTTCTTCTGGTACCCCCATAATTCTGATGTTGGTTCGCTTGAAGTTGTCCCAGAGACTTCTTACACTATCTTCAACTTTCTGAATTCTCTTCACTTCATGCTTCTCTGGAGGAGTGTCCTTGGCCTCTTTGTATTCCAAATCTTTGAGTTGATTCTTGCAATCCTCTAGTCTGCTTTTGGGTCTCTGTATAATATTTTTTATCTCAGTCAGTGTATGTTTAATTTCTAGTTGGTCCTTTTTCATATCCTCAAGGGTCTCATTGAATTTATCGGCCTTTTCCATGAAATTCTTGAAAAACCTTATAACCGTGGTTTTGAACTCTATGTCCAGTCGCTTATTCTCCTCCATTTCTTTGGTTTGTGATCTGTTTCCTTGCCTTCTCATATTCTCTGCTTCCCTGGGTTGGTAGGGTAGTTTTGTGTACTAGGTGTCCTATTGGTTCAACGGGTCAGCCTCCCAGTTACTTGAGGTGGACACTCTTGGTGTACCCTTGTGTACTGTGTGTTCCCCAGCAGGAGCTACAGCAAGGGCTAGTTTTCTCCTCCTTTGCTTGGGCGGTTTTGGAGCAGTCTGGAGCTGTAGTTGGTTAAGCTGCCACAGAACAGGCCATTTATATGCAAAAGCCGCTTTGTGGAGCCTGGGCGGGTTTGTAGAATGTGCGGGGCGGGGCCTCAGGGCGGGGCGGGGTCTCAGGGTGTCACTAGGCTGGGGCGTGGCCAACGGCAATGGCTGCCATCAGCCGTCTCTGCCTTTCCACGTTTCCAAGTCCCTGCGCCCCGCGCTCCAGCGCAGTAAACAATGATTGCTGGGCGCACCTCTGCAAAAAAGTCACTCTCACTTTCCGACCCGATGGCCGAGAGTCCAGCTTCTCCCCGTAGGCGTCTGGGTCCCCGAGTGTCCCCAGAAACTGGATTTCAGAGTGATCGGGAGCTTGTCTCCCTGCGGGTTGAAGAAAAGCCGCGCACCCAGCCGCCCGCCGCTGCCGGCCCGATTCGCGTGCCTCCGTACCTCAGCTTTTCAGCGATTGTGCTCCTTTCTCTTCTCAGCTGTAAATCTTCCACTCAGCCAGCTTTCCCGTGGTTCTGGGTGGTAGACGTTTTTGTCTTTTAGTTGTGTTTTTGAAATTGTTGTGTGAGGCAGCAGATTAGTTGTTTAACTATGCCGCCATCTTGGTTCCGGCCCCTAGTCTCATATAGGATTATTATATATAGGACTAGACGCCCGATGCATGGAATTTGTGCAAGAGTAGGCCTTTCTTCCCCCAGCTGTCAGCACCGGCTTCCCTCTGGCACCCAGGACCCGGGTGTCCTTCCCAGCCCTAGCTTCATCAGGAAGGTTGTCTGGAAGGACATCTGGTCTAATTAGCATATTACGCTTTTATTATTATAGATAATAAGGATTCACTGAAAGTTATTTGGCAGTAGTGAGAAATAATTTTTTGCTTTGCACTTCAGAAAAAATACTACTCTACAATAAAGTGCAGAATAAATTGGAATTAATGAGTGTAGTTAGTGAGTTATGGCAATGATACAGGAAGAGATCAGGGTGCTATGAGGTAAGATGATAGTGATTGGGTAAGAGAGAAGTGAATGAATTTGAAAAATATTAAAGAAATAAATATGGTCTTTTTTTTTATTTGACTTTCTAGATTTAATACAATTCTTTTCATCTGTGTTCATGCAGAAATGAATGCCTGCCATTGTTTGAGGATGTAAATTGATTATTTCATTGTTATATGGAATCTAATGGAGTGAAGTAAAGGGAAATAGTTGCAAGAAAGTTTTATCATCAAAATATTTATAACAATTATCTTAGGTACATTATTTTAAAGCTTATATATTAAGTACTTTTCAAAATTCCATTAATAATATTTATAAAATAAGGGAAATTATTTTTTATACTATCCTACCTTATAATAGAGAAATATGCAAATTGACCGCACCTCCACTATGCCCATGATTGGGCCTGTGAGAGGCTGGGGGCGGGACTCCGGGTGGCCTATCCAGCCGTTGAGAAGACCAAGATGGCGGCGCCCAATCACCTTAGTTCTGGGGTCCCGGGGGCGATCACCACCCGGGGGGGGCGTGTCCGGCCGAGCCAGGCGCTCCCGGGGGTCCCGGGCTGCGATCGCCACCCGGGGGGGCATGTCCTGGCCGAGCCAGGCGCTCCTGGGGGTCCAGGGCGGCGATTGCCACCCTGGGGGGGGGGCATGGCAGGACTTGCCCAGCCCCTCCCAGGGTTCCTGGGAACATTGCAGGCATGTGGTTCCTGAGACCCAGACCAGGCCTCTGGACACAGATTCATAGCTTTGCGGAGACCTAGGGCAGGGATCTGCCTCATCTGCAGAGAAACAGAAGTTCTGCAGTGGCCCCAAGATGTGGGTGGGCCCAGCCAGGGATCAAGGGGCATGGAAGGACTCCTGGCAGAGGGGCAAGGACCCTCACCCCTGAGGCGGGGGTTGAGGGGTGGAGCCACCTCAGTGAAGGGGTGCTGCACTGCAGGGTACTGGACTGACTGATGTGATTCAGAGAAGCTCCCAGTGCTAATGGGCCTCGCTCAGGCGGCCTTCACACTTCAGAGGCAGTGACTACTGCTCCTGCCTTCACCCAAAAGCAAGCTTGCTATACCCTGCCCCATAGCAGAGCATGCCTAGGCAGTGAGTGGGAAGCCTTCCATCTGCTTCGGAGAAGGGGGGGCAATAAAGAATGGGGGGAGAGGAAAGAATGTGGAGCATCCGCAATGAAGAGGTGCTTGAGAAAGAGGCTGGGAAGCCTGACTGGAAGGTTTGTTCTGTTTGCTGGGCCGCTGCCCCTTAGGAAGCGCAAAGAGCATGGCTCTGAGGGCTTCCTGTGTGCTCTGAGGGCTTCCTGAGTCAAGATCCACAGCCAATTGGAATTGGCCTCAGTTTCCTGGTCTGTAAAATGGATAAAGCGTGCCCCAGTGCCTTCACTGAGCTTTGATGGCCAATTGAGATACTATATAAAGAAAATGAGGGAAGAAGTGAGAAAGAAAAGGAAGGACAAAAAACACAAAAGAAAGATTGAAAGGAACCTGTAAACCCATTGTCACTTAAATAGGGAATATAGTCAGTAGTGTTGTAATGATGGTATGATGCCAGGTGGGTACTAGAAATATCGGGGAACACTTTGTAAAGTATATGATTGTCTAACCACTATTCTGTAACTAATATAAAACCTGAAACCAATACAAAATAATGTTGAATGTAAAGAAATGAAAATTGGAGTGAAATTTTTATAAATTTCAAAGTTTAAATAAAAGCTGTAAAGGAAGGAAGGGGAGAATAAAAAGTGTTTTTTATTTTGCCACTTCATTAAAAAGACAGTTGTCTTTATGTGGTGCTTTTATACTTTTCTAAGTCATTATCTCATTTTAATTTCCGGGCAACTTAAAGACAAGATAAGTATTCCCTCCACTATTCAAAGAAAGGAAATCTTGGTGTCTGGTCCTAATGATTCAATCGTCAAGCCCTTATTGTAAAGCAGGGTTAGTAAAATTTTCTGTGCAGGGTCATATCTATACTAATAAAAGCCTTGGGGGTGATCAGGCCAGCAGGGGAGGGTATTTGGGGGCAATCAGGCCCGCAGAGGAGCAGTTAGGGGGCAATCAGGCCAGCAAGGGAGCAGTTAGGGGGCAATCAGGCAGGCAGGTGAGCGGTTAGGAGCCAGCTGTCCCGGATTGTGAGAAGGATGTCCAACTGCAGGATTAGGCCCGATTCCTGTGGAATCGGGCCTAATCCTGCAGTTGGACATCCCCCGAGGGGTCCCATATTAGAGAGGGTGCAAGCTGGGCTGAGGGACACCCTCCCCAGTGCACGAATTTTGTGTACCGGGCCTCTAGTGGATTATAATTATCACTTTCTCAATAAGGCCTTCACTAACTCCACTAGAGAAGGTTAGACACCCTGATGTATATTCCAATGACATCTTGCATAATCCTACATTAACATTTTATACTTTATGAATAAGTTGTCTCATATCTCTCTTCTTCATTGGAAACAAGATATACAAATTCAAAAACTGTCTGTTCAAGATTTTTAGATCTCTAGCTCATACCACATTCCTGGAAAAGTAAATACTGAAAATATATCTGTGGAATAAATGGATGAATAAGAAGGAGACAGTATTGTATATGTAATTTTCTACATAATTAAATTTTTTATCTAAATCAGAGGATCCAAGATGGTTGTAGAGTATGTGGATGTTACACTCACCTCCTCCTGGGACCAAACTAATTACAACTAATATATAGAATATTCAATCTGAATAACCAAGGGATAAAAAGGATTATTTTATAACAATAATGGAGTTTATTAATCAAAAATACCTAAAAATTTTAAACATCTATGCATCTAATATTACCACTTCCATATACCTGCACCAAATATTGATAAAAATACATAGAAAAATAAATATAACCACAATTATAGTCAGACCTAGTGGACACTTTTGGCAGAATGTCCAGAATACCATGTGGCTCAGAACTATTTTGTGACTAATAGGTTAGAAGTGCAACTATGTTTTCTAGTGCTGCCATAGTACAATCCCACATGGATGCCTTAATTAACAGAAACTTATTGTTTCATGATTCTGAAGACTAGGAGTCCAAAGTCAAGGTTTTGATAGTGCCATGCTCCCTCTCATGTCTCAAAGGGAGAATCCTCCCTTCCCTCTCCTAGCTTCTGGTGGTGGCCATCAATCATTGGGATTCCTTGGCTTGCAGCACCATTATTCCAATCTTATCATCCCACGGTATTTTTCATGTGTCTCTGTCTCTCTTCTTCTTATAAGAACATGGAATAGAGGCCCACCCTTCTCAAGTATGACCTCATCTTTATTACATCTGCAATAACCCTAGTTCTAAAGAACTTCATATTTTGAGGTACTGGAGGTTAAGACTTCAATATATCTTTGATGGGGTGGGGGAGAAGGCACAATTCAGCCACAACGGCAATAATATTTTTTAATATAGAGTATGCATTTAGGCTAAACTGAATTTCAGTTGTCTAAATAATTGTTGGATATGCCAGGAAAAAAGAAAAAAGCCAAAAGTGACTCCAAATCTGAGCCACTATAGAACCATTAACAAAAAGAGGGAATAAGTAGAAACTGTATTCTATTTTAGATATTTTTAATTTGAGTCTATAATGGACCATTATTTGCTATTTTTGTTGACTGATTTTCTTTCTGCAGGAAGAGAAAGAGGGGGGAAATAAGCTGATTTAAGCAAAAATCACATTTTCCTGGCTCACTATGTCAAATTTTCCTTCTCCACCCATTACAATTAAATCAATCATTTATTGAGTGAATGGTATGCAAATGTCCTATAATCCAGTATGTTTTGGGGCTCTGTAATCTGTGTAGTAATACTCTATTATCAAATTCAAAAATGTTAATATAATTTTAAGAAATATTAATCACTCAATTATTCTAAAAATGGGTTTTGGCTTCTAGTCTATATACTTTTTATTCTTTTATAGTTGATAATTGTTATGATTGAAATGTTACATTATTTTATCAATCTTTTTTTGGTAATTCATCAGTAAATATAATTAGAACTACCATTTAGTGAGTGCCTACTATTTTCTAGGCAAAAAAAAAAGTCATTGAATCATCACAATAACTATATTAAACAGGCTTATTTTCACTTATATTCCAGGAAACCAGTACACAGAAAAGTTGTTATAATCCCAAGGTGACTTGTTATTAAAAAGTGAAGTGAAGTTGGGATGGGAGCTAAGCAATCTGGTTTTCAGTCCTTATTCATATTTGCTATCCTGTGCTGTCTATAATTAAGGCTCAATTCATGTGTCTTCCTGTGATTTACAGGAGTTGTGTAGTAGTATTTCCCTTCTGTTTATTGCCTCCTATGAACTTAAAACATAATATAAAAAGAACATAACTTAAGGGAACAAAATATGAAGTGTGTGTGTGAGAGGGTGTGCTTTTGCTCCTCTTTGCCCCTCCAATGAACCTTAGGTTCAGGCAATAATTCCAGAAGTAAAAATTCTGCTGCACTTTAATATTCTCAGATAACTGAACTATGAACTATCTGAAATAGTCAAGATATTACAAGAGATACTTATAAAGGACAAGCCAGCCAATACTTGACATATATAATGTTAGAGACCTGAGTACTGCAGTGCCTCAGAGGTAACTGAAAGGTTAATGGAATTGGGATTTGTGTAGACATGACTGATTTTTCTCCTGCAGGAAATAAAAGGAAGGGGGAAAGAAGCGGATTTGGACAAAGACCTTTAAGGTCATTCACATCTGCATCTTCCTTTCTTAAGGGCGGCAAAGCACCAGTCTCTTCTACACTAAATCACTCTAATCTCTTAGAGGAATCCAAAGCTTGTCAGAGAAAACACTGCGCATCCAAGAATAAGCTAAGAGACTAGATAAAATAGAGTGAGGAGAGCAAAAACCAACACTGTGAATCAAGAGAATCTGAGTAGCGTTTCTATTAAGTCAGTGTCTTCCTGGTGGGAAACCTTCATATTTAAGGGTACAACTTCTGGCTCCTGAATATCATATAAGGGTGATTTTGGAGTACACGCCTATAAAATGTCATTAAAACCTTTGTTTTAAATAGTATCAAGATGAGACCTTATATCAGTTTGCTACTGAATGAAGTTACTTATTTTTCTCTTACACACTAAAGAAACACTGCAAATTTTTGTTTGTTTGTTTGTTTGTTAATCTTTGCTTTAGGAAATCTTTATTCTGCCTTTGGCTCTTTGTGGAATGTAGCTGTTACCTAATGGTGTGGCATGTCCTTACAGGAAAATGGGACCACAGCTATCAGATCTAATCAAGCCAGATTTCAGACCATTTATTCAGCACAACATTTTTTAAAAACTGCTTTAGGATCATATGTGTAATATAAAGTTTGGGGACATTAATATGTTTTACTGCTTCATAATTTTATGGCTGAATAATTGCCTATGGAAGAGACACAAGGAAAAGTGAGGCTTTAAAATTAAAATGTGAAAAATAGCTGCCATTTTGGGTAAGTTGTATTCTTAAGTGCAGATATGGACGTATCTTGTTTGTTTAAATCATTATTACTAAAAGTTGTAATTGTAACCCCGATCACATGGTATATTTTAGATGTATTTCTTTTGTGTATTCCTTTGTAATTTTTTAATGTTCATGAAAAGCTTAATTTATTATCACTTAGTTTTGTATGTGTTCTAGGTGGCTGCTCTCCTAACTTTCTAAGTCATAAACTTTTTCTCAAATTGGTCAAAATCATCAATCTGACTGGTACATCTGGGCCTGAAAAATCTATTAGTATAAGACACTGTCAAGTCTATTGTTAAGGGTAGCTATTAAGGGAAACTGTCAACATAGTCTTATTTGAAACAGAAGTTAGCTGTCACACAGGAGGGATTTTCGTTTTAATGTATTTGTCACTTGAACTTTCCCTCCAGTCTAGTTTCTCCAGGTCCTATGGCAAAGAAGGAGAGAAGTGGTTAAAAGTGAAAGATTAGTGGTTAAAAGTGAAAGATGGTGTGGCTAAAAGTGAAAGATTATAACAATAAAATATCTTTAAAACATTGAAGCCCATAAGGGTGACCAGGCCTATATGGGAGGGCAGTTGTGGGCGACCAGGCCAGCAGGGGAGGGCAGTTATGCCACATGACAAAGAGCATAACACTAAAATGTGGAGATCTTGCTTTTCCACAGGACAGTGTGCCTTGGCACCTCTAGGCCATTACAGGAAGTGGGACCAGCCAGTGTTGCAGTGGTGCCCAGCAGAGACAATACAAGTGACAAATGGTAATTTTTGTCAGTAATGACAGTACTAAGGATGTAAGCAGATATATTAGTACCTCATTGATGAGGATCAAAGTTAGAGAAAAGAGAAAAATGTTTTCTATGGTAGATCCATAACTATCCAATAAACCAAAGGAATGCTTAAACACCTGACAAAGGGCCATCCTATCTAATAAAGAGGTAATATGCAAATTGACCATCACTCCAACACAAGATGGCCACCCCATGTGCACACAAGATGGCCGCCACAAGATTGCCGGCAGGGGAGGACAGTTGTGGGTGATCAGGCCTGCAGGGGAGGGCAGTTAGGGGTGACCGGGCTGGCAGAGGAGGGCAGTTGGGTGGACCAGGCCTGCAGGGGAGGACAGTTGGGGGGGATCCAGACCTGCAGGGGAGGGCAGTTGGGGGGAACCAGGCCAGCAGGGGAGGGCAGTTAGGGGCGACCAGGCCAGTAGGGGAGGGCAGTTAGGGGCAACCAGGCCTGAAGGGGAGGGCAGTTAGGGGTGACCTGGCCTGCAGAGGAGGATAGTTAGGGGCAACCAGGCCAGCAGGGGAGGGCAGTTAGGGGCAATCGGGCTGACAGGGGAGCAGTTAGGGGTTGATCAGTCTGGCAGGCAGAAGCAGTTAGGGGTAATCAGGCAGGCAGGCAGGTGAGTGATTGGGAGCCAGCAGTCCTGGATTGTGAGCGGGATGTCTGACTGCCCGTTTAGGCCCGATCCCAATGGGCAGTTGGACATTCCTAGAGGGGTCCCAGAATGGAGACGGTGCAGGCTGGGCTGAGGGACACCACCCCTCCATGCATGAATTTTGTGCACCGGGCCTCTAGTATACTTATATCCTATACCCCAACATTCTAATATGTAACTAGAGAACTTCCTGCCATCTACTGTCATCCTTACCCAACATTCATTCATTTAACTACTTAAGTGCTGTCTAATCCCTATCATCATAATAGTGTAATTTCTAAACAGTATTGAAACATAGTAGCTGCTCTTGAAAAAATTTATATAGACAAATTAAAGGCACATACATGCTTGCTGGCTGTGCTGTTTTATCTCAAATAGCTTGAATTTGGCCCACATCAAGTTGTTCATTGACACTTAATACATGGTAACAACACACTCACCTGATGCATTGTTTTTTTCCTGAAATCTCATTTCTATTTTGAGTAGCATGAGAACTAAGAGACTTAAGATAGTGTCTTGAAATGAATAGATTACAATGATTAATACTGAGATAAATATTGTATACATAATTTAAAACTGAGATATTAAAAATGGCCTTAGTTCAATGCAAACTGTCCAAAATTTAAATCAGTCATTGAGTTGATCATTTCATATATAATTACTTCCTTAGAATATTGGCTATTTATTATTTCTAAATCATGCAGATAATATTTCTCATTGAAAAATGATTTTTTTCAAAAATCATAAAATAACTCAGAATCATACTTTAAAATCTCTTTTATATTGAGTTAGAAATTCAAAATTCAACATCACATAAAATAAACCTTGTTAAATTGTGTAATCCAGGGGCATTTAGTGTATTTGTAGTGTTATATAACTACCAGCTCTATCTAGTTTTAAACTTTTTCATCATCCAAGATGAACTCTCCATATTACTAATCAATTAATTGCCCTCCCCCCTTACCCAATCACCTATATAACCACTAATCTGCTGACTGTCTCTATAGATTTGCCTATTATAGATATTTTAATGAAGAATAAGCATACTTTGATTTAGGAGGTTTCATAGCTTCTGCCATAATTCAAAATCTGCCTATAAAGGCAGCCTTAAAGAATATTTATGATAAGTGGATAAGCAAAGTTATTTTAATCAACCAATTGATAACCAGTTAATACATAAATTAAAAAGCGCAACTGGGACGAAAATAAGACTGCAATTATTGGCAAATCAATTGAATCTAATGAGATGTTATCCAACACTTACTATGCATGTTCTTATATTCATTAACCACTATTCCTAACGTATACTAATAGGCAGATGTCTGAAAAGACCATTGAATAATATGTAAAGCTTTGAAGCAGCCAGCGCTCAGATGACAAGCACTTCTAATCTATGTTTATGCCAGATGGCTTGCTATTTTATTAGTCCCAGACTAATTATTTTAAAGATAAGTGCCTCTTTCCATTATAATATGTTAAAATATGCATGTGTCTTCAGGAAGTGAAGGACATAATTTCAGACAGGATTTAAAAAATTCATTTTAGAATGACATAAAAGATTGTATTATTATAAATTCAAGTGTCAAAATATTTTAATAGGAAGACAGTTCAACCTCAACCTCCGAATAGAAATATAAATAACTAAACAAATGATATATATTTCTAATAGTTTAAGACTGAACTGAAAAACAAAAACAAAATGGAAAGCAATGGTGTAAGAAGCAGATCACTTTCTTTAGCTTCATAATGAGTTATTAACAGTGAAGAGTTAAAATGAATAAAACACCACAGACTCTCTCCTCCAGGCCTTAGATGTGGCTGCTCTATCTGCCTGGATGACAGATATCTGGATGGGTTGTTCTTCTATTCTTTCTGTCTTCCTTATCAGTGCTACATTCTAGCTGAGGGCATTTATCACCAAGCATCCACTAGAACTCTCTCCAGTTTTATTTAACTCCACAATAATTGTCATATATATGAATGATATGTAGTTTATATAAAAATAAACACAAACTTTATTTTTGAATAATTTGAGACAGAAAAGCTCAAAGATAGTAGAGGTTTCATCCAGTTTCCTCTAATGTATTTGTCAAAATTAAGAATTTAACTTTAGTACAATACTATTAACCCAAACATTTTCAATATTTTTCATCTCATGGCACACATAAACTAATTCCTAAAATTCTGCAGCACACCAAAAATATATTTCTTGACTATATGAAAAAATAGATATAATTTTGGTTGCTTTGCATAAAAATATAGTAATTACCTACCCTTTTTGCTCCAAAGTGACTTTTTAAAAAGTCAGATGCCTATATGTGTATATAAGGATTTCTAGTGCCAAGAATTAACCAATCAGGTGCAACCTTATTATGCAACGTGATCAATGAGATGTAACTCTATTATATGACCTATATATTTATGGCTTAAACAAGATATTAACATCCGAAGAATATTGTTGTGTTGGCTGTTATTTATTTATTTTTTTTGACACTCTAAGGGAAAAGAGGTCAGTGTCCCTAGTTAATAGTCAGGTATTACATGTTTTAAAAAGATTTGCAGCACACCGGTTAAATATTGAAATTGCTAAACTAAACTATAGAAGTATTCAGTTTACTCTATTTTTTCTACTAACCTCCCTCTTTTTGTTCCAAGATCCAATCCAGGACACTGACACTTTTAGATACCTTGTCTCCTTAGTCCTTCCCATCTCCAATATTGTCTTAGTTTTTCCTTGTTTTTCCTGACCTTAAACTCAGCCTTTGGAAAGGTTTGGTCAGACACTATTTTTGCCCTTCAATTTGGGTTTTCTTGATGTTTAGACTAGGGTTATGATGTGGGATGAGGTGGGGGACAGCAGGGGAGAAGTCTTCCGACATAAAGAGTTATTTTATACCATCATATCAGAGACACATGGTACCAACCTGACTAGCCACTGATGGTATTAACCTTGAATATGTGGGGAAAGTGATTTCTCACAGATTTATTAATTGTCACTAATTTCCCCTTTCTATGCTCTATTCAAGTTTCTACATCCTGCCCATACTCTAAGGGGAGGGAAATTAGATAATCTCCTCATGAAGGGGAGATTATCTATATTTAAATTTTAAATTATTTAAAAAGGAAAATACATTTCTTCTACTCCATTATTTATCCAATCATCTATATATATAAAAGCCCAGTGACTGTTATGGTGGAACGGCCAGAACGACCGGTTGCTATGACGTGCACTGACCACCAGGGGGCAGATGCTTAACACAGGAGCTGCCCCCTGGTGGTCAGTGTGCTCCCACAATGGGAGCACCACTCAGCCAGAAGCCAGGCTCACAGCTGGCGAGCGCAGCAGTGGTGGCAGGATCCTCTCCCGCCTCCTTGGCAGCACTAAGGAGCAGCAAGCCAAGTGGTAAGGAGCGAGCAGGAGGGCAGTTAGGAACAAGCAGGTGGGCAGTTAGGAGCGAGGGGTCCCAAATTGCAAGAGGGCCTAAACCAGCAATCAGACATCCCCCAAGGGGCCCCAGATTGCAAGAGGGCACAGGCTAGGCTGAGGCCCCCCCCCCCCGCACGAATTTTGTTCATTGGGCCTCTATTTTATCTTATAATAGACAAATATGCAAATTGACTGCACCTTCACTATGCCCAAGCCACGCCCACCAATCAAGCCACGCCCATCAACCACGCCCACCAGGAAACCATTGCAGGGAAGCTAGGGTGCGGCGGAGCCCAAGGCCGGGAAAGCCGCCCGGGGCTTTCCCGGCCTTGGGCGCCAGTGGGGGCCTGCTCTGATAGCAGGAGCGAGCCGACCTGGGGGGTCGGCTCGCTCCTGCAATCAGGTCGCAGGGATGCTAGGGTGCGGCGGAGCCCAAGGCCCAGAAAGCCGCCCGGGGCTTTCCCGGCCTTGGGCGCCAGCGGGGTGCCTGCTCCTGAGATCGGGTAGCAGGGATGCTGGGTGCAGCCGAGCCCAAGGCCACCGCCCAGGGCCAAGCCGGGACCCTGAAAGAAGGTAGAAGGCGGTGGCCACAGCCAAGGCCTGGGTCCCCGGTGCCGGCAGAAAACTGGTGCAGGCAGCCAGGTGAATGAAGGTCTATTGCACTAATCTTCGTGCAAATGGGCTACTAGTTTTATATATAAAAGCCTAAGTGACTAAACGACCGAACAACCAAATGACCAATTGCTATGACGCGCACTGACCACCAGAGGGCATATGCTCAACACAGGAGCTGCCCCCTGGTGGTCAGTGTGCTCCCACTGTGGGGGTGCACTCCCAGACGCAGGGCTCATGGCTGGTGAGCACCACTGCGGCAGCACCAGCCTCTCCCAATCAGGACTGACTGGGCACGAGCCTGCAGCAGGTGCAGCAGGGCTGGGATGAGCAGGAGCGGCAGGCAGGAGCAGCAGGTGGCGTTGGACTGCCAGTTTTGGCCTAATTCCCACAGACCACGCCAAGGGACCCCATTGGTGCATGAATCCATGCACCGGGCCTCTAGTTTATTTATATTATTAAGGCCTTAAATATTTATTTGATTCTTTGGGTTATAGTAAGATACTATCATTATTTATTTTAATGGTCAAAATGTTTCACATTTGGAGCGCTTTCAAACTGGCCCCTGTGTCCCTTTGACATACGTACTCTCATCAGTTTATAGGTTTATGTGTGTGTATGTGTGTGTGTGTGTGTGTGTGTGTGTGTGTTTGCTTGTTGGTGTGTTTACACTCTAGCAGGCTAAGATACCACAGGCTTATCTTGGATTTCCCCTGCTCCAGATCTAGAATCGACCGTTTATCTGGAGAGCCTGGTTCCCTATATCCCTATATGACTGTTTTAATTGATTACCTTCTATTTCTTTATGTAAGTTCAATGTGAGTAAAATTTTTGTTTTTTTACCTGCTGTATTGTCAGTGCTAAAAACAATATCTGGCACACTGTCAGCATGCAATAATAATGTAAAACAGGTGAATGAACATAAAGATAATTAAGTTCACGCTACACTTACGTATCATAAACACAGTTTTAAAATGCTTTCCATCATTTTTCCTCTATGAAAAATCCCTCAAAAAACAAAACAAAACAAAACAAAAAAACTGACCAGCAAACATAGACCATCATGAAATTACCTTTCTTAGATGGTTTTTATAATAACTAAGACTTTAAAAAAATGTGACTAATGTTCTAAGGTGTTCTTTTTTCCCTTCTTCCTCCCATCACCATCATCACCATCATCACATCATCTAATTGAGCTTTGAGCATGGCCATAGCCGCAAAAAAAATTCTCTATTTTTTTTTTTTTACCTAAACACACTTTTTACTATTTCTTCATGACTAATATGCTTTCTTGATCTATTATACTTTTTATTGCCTTGATGAAACCAAAGAGGGTATAATAGAATTCATTATTGCACATCTGTTTATGTCAAACATTTGAACCCTTTTCAACATCAAAAGAAAATAGGAGGAAAACAAAAGGAGATAAATAAAGGGGGGAAGGGAGGCAGGAAAAACTACTAGACCTTAAATCCAAAGAAAGTTTACTTTGTAGTTTGCTAGTGTTACAATGGTTCCAATCTATTAGCCTTGAGTATTCTGATCATTATTCTTTAAATATTTGGTAACCACACACATTGAACACATGCCACGTTTCCCCCCTCACTCAGAAACTCTATAAAGTTCTAATTGAATGTATTTCAAAGTCATATCAGCCAATGCAGTTTAATCTTTTGAATTATGCAACACTAAGTTTACTGTCAGGAACTCATATAAAAAGTAACTAAAAATTGAGAAGTCACTAAAATGGAAATCTTATTTATCAATGCAATTTTGTTATTCCAGCACAAATCTCCTGACTGTATCAGGTGCTGTCATGCCTCGGAGGGGTTTGTTTTTTTGGATGATGGAGATGATATATATGATAGAAATTGGTATAAAGAGATGCATTAGCACACCAGGAAATGCTGATTCCAAAATTGCTTTTCAATCACAATTTTCACATTCTATCCATAATCTCAGTGTGTGATAGAACCTTAGTCATTGTGGTTTAATTTCTTCCAGTAAATACTTGCATTTCTCATAAAACACATGAATTTTGTCAATATTTTAGACTCAGGTTGCGCTATATGGTGACAAATGTTTGTCTAACATTAAGAAAATGTGAAATAATTCTAAAATATAACACAATCTTTTAAATTTTGAAATCATTATTCTAAAATGAAAGTATTTATTTTTCATATTCTTACTTATAAATGGCTTAACCTCTGGGTAGAAAAATGCACTAACAGGCTCAAAACTGAGGAAAGCCTTACTAAATGTATAAAGCTTTTCTATTCTAAGTAAGTATTGACATTGTTTGTTAGGAAAGCGTCTTCTCTCCCTCCTCTTATATTACCTTTAACAGGATTTGAGAGTAATTGATTCCATGGGATCACAATGCAACATCCACCACTGACAGATGGAGTGTGTGAAAAGATTTCACCAGTGCTGTGTACCACATGAATCACTGTGTGTCCTAAACTTTATAGTGGAGAGTTTATCCAGCCAAGACTTAAGTTATGTATTTAAACAGACTTATTTTTCTTTTTGAAAATATGGGGATTCTTGTCCGTACTCCAGCCACACTCTACACATAGTATAGCTGCATTTCTTGTCTACTTTTTTTAAGGGTGCTTCACAGAAAGTTTCTGAATAATCCACATAGAAATTATTCAAGTGAAAATGAATAAAATATTCATTAGCATTTGAAATAATAGCTGATTTTTACCTTAGTATTTTTATTATTATTCCTGAACAGTAGGAGTGACATACTATTTGCTATGAGATTTGTTGATATTATTTTCTTCAATATATTCTGTGCTCAGTATAATTTTGTTTGTTTTTGATGATGTATTTATGTGTGGGAGTATGTATGAGGGTGTCTAATGAGTATTAATTTTCTTGCCCCATATTAAATTTTGTTAACTTCATTGCTGACTTCAGCATAAAATATAGGTATTACATAGCTGTAAATATCTGTAACATTCTAAATACCCATCATGTAATGTTATTAAAGCCAAATTAGACTACTAAAATATTTGTGTTATATTAAAAAAGCTTATAACATGTGAAGGCTTTTAAACATAGCTATACAATATGATAGAAGATAATGTCATATAGAATCTTAGATAATATTCTTATTGTATTAACTAGAGGCACGAATTTCGTGCACCGGGGGGAAGGTGTCCCTCAGCCCAACCTGCACTCTCTCCAATCTGGGACATCCCTGTAGGATCGGGCCTAAATGGGCAGTCAGACATCCCTTTCACAATCCGGGACTGCTGGCTCCCAACTACTCACCTGCCTGCCTGATTGCCCCTAACCGCTTCTGCCTGCCAGTCTGATCACCCCTAACCACTCCCCTGCCAGCCTGATCAACGCCTGACTGCTCCCCTGCTGGCCTGGTCACCCCTAACTGCCCTCCCCTGCTGGCCCAGTCAACCCCAAATACCCTCCCCTGCCTATTCCCTCTTTATTAGATAGGGTTTTTTCTTTAACATATTGGACAGCCCTAACTGGTTTGGCTTAGTGGATGGAGCGTCAGCCTGCAGACTCAAGGGTCCCATGTTCGATTCCAGTCAAGGGCATGTACCTTGGTTGGGGGCACATACCCAGTGGGAAGTGTGCAGAAGGCAGCTGATCGATGTTTCTCTCTCATAGATGTTTCTAGCTCTCTATCCCTTTCCCTTCCTCTCTGTAAAAAATCAATAAAATATATTTAAAAAAAACCATATTGGACAGTGTACCTGCCATGGTCTTGACAAACCAGTAAAAATGTAAACCCAAACTAAAAGTGTCATAAAATAAACTCCATAAACAGGAATTTCATGAGACCTTGGAAAGGTGATATCATGCGGTTGTTTCTTCCCTTTTTCCTTCTTTCTTTTTCTTGATGTTTCATCTTTTGTCCTTTCTTTCTTTTCTCCTTTTATTCCTTTTCTGTCCTCTCTTTCTCTTAACTTTTCCATTGGTAGAAAAGTCAGTACTTGAATCTGTCTCGCTTCCAGAAGACGAAGAAGAGGGAAACACACCGTCATCTGAAGAAAGAGATGATCTATGTTGGGATCGATGGTGTTTCTGGTTTTGCTCTTTTCCCGGTTTGTTTGTCATTTCTGCCGGCCCCCGGCACCTTCAGGACTTGTGCCTGGGCACTTCTTATTCATATCTACAAAACCTCCCTGCCTTGGTGAAAACTGTAGGGGAAAAGGCCTTCCTGGGTGGGCTCAAGCCCTGCCTGAGGTGCTGAGGAACCAGGGTGGGGAGCACCCACCACTGCCCTTGCAGAGCCAACCTCCGGACCTCGGGGTACTCTCCAGTAATGTAACTGCAATGTCCCCATTTGCCTTCAGAAATTAGTTGTAAGTTACTTCCAATGTGAAACCCTACCTCAGACATTTCCTTTGCGGTTTCTAAAGATTTTAAACAAAACCCATTTACCTCCCTAACCTGGTCAGAAGTTTCTACCCAATGGGAGAGGTTTGCTGGGCAGCATCGCCCAGATACCCCCCCCCCCCCCGCCACCATGTCCAATCACTCTGCTGGGGGCAAGGGAATTTCCAAGGCTATAGTGTGTGTGTGTGGGGATCACTCCATGGGGGTGTAGGCGCTTTCGAGGCTGACACCTAGGCTGCTGCTGGGAGGAGATCGCTCCAGGGTGAGGGCACAGCCGCCTCCCAGGCTGACACCCCGGGCTGTGGCTGGAAGCAGATCACACCGGGGGGGGGGAGGGGGTGTGTGTGTGGCCGCCTCCCAGGCCTACAGCTTGGGCTGTGGCTGGGAGGGGATCATGCCTGTAGGGGGCGGGGGGGGGGCGCAGGCGCCTCTCAGGCCTACAGCTCAGGCTGCCGCTGGGAGGGGATTGCTCCGTGGGGGTGCAGCCGCCTCCCAGGCTGACAACTCCAGGCTGCCGCTGGGAGGGGATCACTCCATGGGGGTGCAGGTGCTTCCAAGGCTAAGACCCGAGGCTGCAGGTGTGTGTGGGGGGGATCACTCTGTGGGGAGTGAATTTGTTTTTGTTTTTTATAAAGGGTCAGGAGGGCCTCTGGGCAGCATTCCGCCAGGCCGCTTACTCTGCCAGCTCTCAGCAGCAGCCCTCCCTGGGACTGGGGGACTATGGCCGGCCTAAGAGGACTGGGCGCCACCATCTTGTGGCTATGGGTGCCGCCATTTTGTTGCAGAGTGATGGTTAATTTGCATATTACTCTTTTATTAGATAGGATGTTAATTCAATTGCTAATATTTTAAATTCTAAAGGTAAATGAAAATTGACCATGTAATATAATAAAAAGTGATATGAAGTGGAAGCATAAGTAGTGATATTGATACATATCTGAAAGTTTAACACATACATATGCAAAACATTTTTTAAAATTTAAATATAGGTAATAACATAGAGAGTCTATGCATTCTGAATGGTTAGGAAAAGCTGAACATATTTAAAAGAAGAACAGTTTTTCAGTGTATTTTTTTTTTTTTTTTTAGAAAAGAGTAAAAATACTTTAAAGCAGTGGTCGGCAAACTCATTAGTCAACAGAGCCAAATATCAACAGTACAACGACTGAAATTTCTTTTGAGAGCCAAATTTTTTAAACTTAAACTTCTTCTAATGCCACTTCTTCAAAATAAACTCACCCAGGCTGTGGTATTTTGTGGAAGAGCCATACTCAAGGGGCCAAAGAGCCACATGTGGCTTGCGAGCTGCGGTTTGCCGACCACTGCTTTAGAGGGATACATTCACAGACCTTCATAAATTAAAAAATTAATAACTTCTCCATTGTATGTACTGTCTTTCCTCTCTATACAATATAAAGGTCAAGGTAGTGGTTCTGTAATAATATGTGCTAAGTGAATACTTGCCTAAAAACAAATGTTAATGCATCTGCTACTTCACACATCATTTTCTCACAGATTAATTCATGTCAGTCTTCTATAATTCTTTTAGAATTCAATATAATGTTACTGATGCTTTTATGTTGCAATGTAGTTTGCTCTATATATGTCTCTACTATATCTGAGCTTGTGGGAGAGGTAAACAACACTGTACTTGCATTGCATAAGGGCTTAAACATTTGTTCAATATTTCCTTGCATACTGATATCTATAATAATAAAAGCGTAGCCAAAACCAGTTTGGCTCAGTGGATAGAGTGTCGGCCTGCAGACTGGAAGGTCCCAGGTTCGATTCTGGTCAAGGGCATGTGCCTTGGTTGCGGGCACATCCCCAGTAGGGGTTGTGCAAGAGGCAGCTGATCGATGTTTCTCTATCATCGATGTTTCTAACTCTCTATCCCTCTCTGTAAAAAATCAATAAAATATATTTAAAATAATAATAATAATAATAAAAGCATAATATGCTAATTAGACCAGACATCCTTCCAGACGTCATTTCAGAGGACCTTCTGGACAAAGCCGCAGTGGCGGAGGCCGAGGTAGCGGTGGCGGGGACTGAGCCCCTTGCATGAATTTCGTGCATCGGGCCTCTAGTTTTTTTATAAGGCATAGAGCTTTGATTTAGAAATGATTATTCCCTTATGAAATAAGTTGAAGAAAAAAATCTAAGTAAAATAACATAAACAAGGTAGAAGTAGAAGAGCAGGGAAAAGGGAAGGCACAGGCGGGAAGTGGATTATTGCAGAAACTAGGGTAACAATTTTCAAACATCTTCTTAGTGATTTAATTATGTCCTTTTTTGTAGATTTAAACATTTAACTACTTAAAGCTCTGTGACTAATTTGTTACCAGGTTGAAGGAGGTGGGAATTGTTATAGGTATAGCTGGAAAAGTTCTTTAAAAGGAAGACAGTCACCAGGTAAGGCCCCTTTTGCACTTTCCCTTTCCACCTGCTTGCCTGGCTTATCCCTTCCTCAGAGTTTTCCCTGACTGTGAAAATAAGAGATGTTAAATGTCCTAAGTCTAAATTCCTTTAACCCTTCACAATTTTTTGTTGTTGTTTCTGCAAATCCCATATTTTTTGAAATCAATTTTCACATGTGAAAAATGAGAGGGATTGAACATAATTTCTAGGATGTATTTTTCGGTTTTAGTTGTAACTCAGGGAGGTTGTAAATGCAGCGAAACCTTTTTGTGTGTCTGTTTGTTTTAGCAGAGCCCTTCAGGTGAAGTCTAGTTTGGGTTCTACAGTCAAGTAACAGTGCAGTGATATCAGATCATTTCAATCAATAAGTAGTGGATTGCTCTATCAGCTAGAGCTCAGTCATAGATAAGAGAAACCATTCTAATTCAGAATGGATTTTATTATTTGGAACGAGATACTTACAGCATTGTTCAAAATGTTGGAAGGGCAGATCTTCTGTCGGCCTTCTATAATACCATGGCAGAACTGGTCTAAACAGGGAACTGTGACCTCTGTTGTAATCATAAAGCTCTTCCAATCAGAACTGTCAAACACACTGTTGGCTCTACAAATAAATCTTAGCTGCAATGTGAAGATTGGGGGTGAGCGCTCAGAATTGTTGGTCTGCACAGTATCTGTCCACTTGCACCGTGAATTGATAGCTCCTCACTTTTTCTCGCATCTGGATTCAAGTCTTACATAAATATCTTCTAAATGAATCCCAGCCTACTAGTACATGAGCAGGAGCCTAGAAATTGCAGTTTTGGTCCTCTTGTAAATTCAATCCAGCAATGTACACTAGAAGTTTCGACAAATATTAGGCAAACTAATTTACCATATTAAGTATTTGACTTAATAGAGTGTTTAATAAAATAATATTAATAATGTTAACTTTAAAATAAAATTTTGTTTTTAATCTTCTTATCCCTATTTATACCAAAATTAAAAATCTTATCTTTTGAAAATAATGTACTACCTGTTTGCTTCAATTTCCTGAACTAAAATATTGTGCCTTAGTACATGCCAAATGTATAGTAATAAGACTTAGCTCTCAGGCATGACTAGAAGTATTTTTGATGCAATCTTCTGGAAAACAAATTGGTTCCAAACAGCTACGCCTAAGTTAGTGGGTTATATGTCAGTCTCCTCTTTGCAAAGCACTCAGAAAGTGCTTGAATCCTATGTGGTAAAAGAAAAATAGAAAGCCTTGACTGGGTAGCTCAGTTGGTTAGAGCATTGTCAGAAAAGCCAAGGATACAGGTTAAATTCCCTGTCAGAATAAACAAATGAACCATAAATAAGTGGAACAACAAATCAGTGTCTCTCTGTCTATCTCTCCCTTAGTTCCTCTCTCCAAAAATCAACAAATTGAAAAGAAAAGAAAAATAGGATTAAAAAATTAAGACATTAAAATGATAATTTAGAAATATAATTTTAAAAAATATAAAATAAATCATTAACCCCAAATGAAAGAAAACAATCAGCAAAACGACAAAGTCAAAAGAGTTAAAAATATTAAATAGCCATATTTAAATATAAAAACTTATTAAATTAGAAAGAATTTATAATAATGTAAGAGAGTTATTTTCCTGGTCGCTGGTAATGATAAAAATAGAAAGTTTAGGACAAAGATTTTCACAATATGTAATATATTCTGGACAAATACATTTTGAAAGTATGTCAGTCTACAAAAGGAACATCTTTGCTGTGACTTATGCATGTGAAAAAATGTGCTTTAAAGTTCTTATTGACATAAGTAATCTAAAGAGATGATAAAGTACTCTGTTGACAGCCTTCCTATGACATTGCTTTTATTTTCATGCATCTCAGCAGGAAACTTATAAATCAAAGAAGGCAATTCTCTCGTTTGAAATAGAGATGTGTAGCAAGCATTTGTGAGGGAAAAGGGTGGGCAGGAATTGTATTCCACCTGGCTTTTCTTAGCGTGGAAACTGTTGCCATGTATTTTTACGTGAAATAGTAAAACTAAAGAACAAGGACTCTGATTAGTATGAAATCTTAAGTTATTAGTCTCAGGCCTCAAAGCCTAGTATCTCTTGTCTCATGATATATAGAGACAATTGAGTAGAATTTTATCTCCACTTCTGTAACAAAACCAATTCTCTCATTTTAGGGAGAACATATTTAAAACCCATGAAAGAGAGGCGAAGCAGGAGGACCATTTAATTATGTATTTAACCACAGCAAATGTTCATGTGATAATATAAGAAGAGACAGGTTTATGTGGAAGACTGAAGACACTGCTGATGAAGCTAGAGTTATTAATTTGTATGTTTGTTTGTTTTTATGAGGTTTGTACCCTTCAAAGTCAGGTAAGAGTGTAAACATGCTGAATAGAGAGAACCTTCAGATACTCCAAATTTCTATTGTTTAAATTCCTTCAAAAAGTGTACAAGATTTTTTTTTTCCTAACATACAAACAAATCCCAAATCCTCAGTATTTTACAATAGGGAACATAGACTACGTGTACCGGTTAATAATGCAGATTTTATAATAAAAGAAAACACGATACTTTCAAGAGAAAGAACAAAAGTGCTTTACTCAAAGTAATGTCCACCGCTAGCTACACATTTCCCCATCTTTCAGGTAATTTGTGGATATTGTCCCAATAGAACTTTCCTTGTTTTGAGGGAAACCATTCAGAGACCCAGTTTTCCACTTCTTCATATGTTTTGAAGTGCTGCTCAGAAGGTGCGTATGCCATCGATCGGAACAAGTGGTCATCTGAAGGAGCAGGGTCTGGTGAATACAGCGGTGGGTTAATATTTCCCAGGCAAGATCTTTTAATGTGTCTTTCACTGGTTTTAAGTGTGTGATGGTGTGTCATCATGAAGCAAAATTACTTTGCCGTGTCTTCTGGCACATTCTGGTCCTTTCACGATCAAAGCGTGGTTCAAAATAATTATTTATTGTCAGTAGCAATCGGTGTTAATGGTTTCACCTGGTTTTAGAAGCTCATAATACACCACACCCTCCTGATCCCACAAAATGCAGAGCATTGTCTTCTTTCCGAAGCGATTTGGCCTTGCAGTCCATGTTGATGGTTGACCTGGATCAACCCATGATTTTGTGCATCTGGGATTCTCAAAATAAATCCACTTTTCATCACCAGTCACAATTTGATGCAAAAAAAGACTTTCTTTTGTGCTGTTGAAGCAACATTTTACTGATAACTTTTTGGTTTTCCATTTGTCTTTTGTTCAATTGATGTGGCACCCATTTTCCTTCCTTTAAAATCTTTCCCATTGCTTGTAAATGCTTGGAAATTGTTTGCTGAGCAACATTTAATCTTTTTGCAAGTTGTTTTTTGAGTTTGACACTCATTTTCATCCAATAATGCTTGTAATTGTTGGTCTTCAAACTTTTTCACTTGACCTGGACATTCTTTGTCTTTCACATCGAAATAATCACTTTTAAAGCATTTATACCAGCGTTCATAAATAGCTTGAGATAGAGCATGTTCACCATAAGCTTCCCGAAGTATTCGGCAGCACTTTTCTTCAAAATAAAGTAATGAATTATGACTTCCCGCAAATGCTCGTTTTT